>NC_056744.1:1141381735-1141666735 GCF_019279795.1 Protopterus annectens
AAAGACTCGCACTAGATGCAAGCAAGAGGGCAAGACTGTCTGCCGTTGGGGCCCGTCATTCGCTCCCTTCGAGACCTTATCCCAAGGCTCAGAGGGGAGGAACAATGTGGTTCAAGAAGTTAGAGGTCGCAAAGCTGCTTGAAAAGGGAGTCATCCAGCAAGTCCCCGCAGACCAGACCGGATTAGGAACTTACTCAAGGTTTTTTTTGGTGCCCAAAAAAACAGGGGACTTGAGACCCATCCTGGACCTCGGCCACCTAAACCGTTTCGTAAAAAAGTCCAAGTTCCGGATGGTCACGTTAGTCTATTTCCCCATTGCTGGAAAAAGGAGTATGGATGTGCTCCATCGACCTCAAGGGCGCTTACTGTCATATCAAGAAAAAACGAGCGTCCAGGATTCACTTGCGCTTCTGCTTGGGAGCCAGTCACTTCCAGTTCCGGGCCCTGCCCTTTGGTCTCACCACAGCCCCCAGGGTGTTTACCAAATGTCTGGCAGTGGTGACGGCTTACCTGAGGCGTCTGGGATTCCAGGTGTTTCTGTATCTAGACGACTGGCTCCTCTCCGCCCCCACCAGGCATCTCCTCACTCTAGCCGTGTGTGCCAGCATCCAGTTGCGTCATTTGTTAGGAATCGTTCAACTGGGAAAAGTCCTATATTGCTGCCATCACAGCGGGTTGCCTTTATAGGTGCAGAGCTAGACTCTTTAGAGATGCGAGCATTTCTACCAACAGAGAGGATAAGGATATTACAGGACCAAGTACTAGCCTTGCTGCCCCTACGGAAAGCCCCAGCCAGGATGATTCTTCAGCTTTTAGGATCGGTGGCCGCCTCCATTCTGCTAGTCCCTCTGGTAAGACTGCACATGCAAGTTCTTCAGTGGCTCCTGTTGACCTAGTGGTCATACCAAGAACTACCGCTATACCACCCGATTTTCCTTACAGAATCCTGCTGGCGGGATCTTCGGTGGTGGCTCCTCCCTTCCAACCTGAATCAAGGGAGGTCGTTCTGCCCCCCCCCTGTTGCCACAGTGACCATGGACGCCTCCCAGATAGGGTGGGGGGATTATCTGGGCAAGACGGTCCAAGGCACGTGGCAGGATCACGAAACCCACTTGCACATCAATGTGCTGGAAATGAGGGCAGTGCTCCTAGTGTTGCAGGCACTGCACACCTCTCTTCCCAAGGGGTACCATCGCGGTTTTCTCAGACTGTCAGTGGTTTGGTACCTAAACAGGGAGGAACCAGGTCTTGCCCCCTTTGCAGAGAAGCCTTGAGAGTGTGGCAATGGGCGATCGCTTCCCAGAGGTTCCTGGTAGCTACGCACATTCCAGGGAAGTCCAATGTGATAGCAGACAGGCTGAGCTGAGTTATTCTGATGCCTCACGAGTGGTCCCTAAACAACCAAGTAGCGGCTCGCATTTTCTCCAAGTGGGGTTTTCCCTGCTGTGACCTTTTCGCCAGCCCCTGGAATGTGAAGTGCAGCAACTTCTCCCTCCAGGGGAGTCTCCCAAGGACGCTCTAGTCCACAATTGGCCCTCCGGTCTACTCTACGCCTTCCCTCCGGTCCCTTTACTACCAAATCTGATTCAGAAGGCGACCCGCTTGGGAAGCAGCATGATTCTGATCGCTCCACACTGGCCCCACCAAGTTTGGTTTCCCTTCCTCCGGAAGTATGCGACGGAGGGTCTTTGGATTCTGGATCCAATTCCAGACCTCCTGACCCTGCAGTCGGGTCAGCCCCATCCTTCTCTGCGGACTCTCAAGCTAGCGGCTTGGCTGCTCCACTTCCGACCTTAGTCAGACAGCATATCCTCTCGCCGCAGGTGGTCTGGATCCTGTCCTCTTCCCACAACTCCTCCACTAAGGAGTTGTATTCCAGTAAATGGAAGAGGTTTGCCGTTTGGGCCCAGCGGCACAACCTTGACCCTCTGACAGCCCCGGTTTCGGCAATACTAGATTTTCTGGCAACACACTTTCCACAGGGTTCCGCTGTCTCCACACTTACAATTGGCAGCTATTTCTAACTACCATGTCTTTGAGCCCTCGCTCATGAGTCCTAAATTGTGCAAGGCCGCCTTCAAAGGAGCTTGGTTACTTCGCCCCCCCCCCCCAGTGTCACAACCTGTATTGCCATGGGATCTCAATGTGGTTCTAGGAGCCTTGATGTCTCCTCCCTTCTAGCCGGCGGCCACTTGTGACATAAAGTTCTTATCTTGGAAGACCACCTTCTTGGTAGCTATTACATCTGCCAGAAGGGTTTCAGAGATTCAAGCCCTCTGTCAAAGCTCCTTATCTGATCTTTCATAAGGATAGAGTCTCCCTACGGTTGAACCAGTCTTTCCTTCCTAAGGTTTCTTCTGCTCTTTGTCTGCAACAATCTATAGAGCTACCAGTTTTCTTTCCAAGTTTTTCCGGTGAAGCAGAATACAGACTTCATAAGTTGGATGTGCATAGACAACTGAGGTTTTACTTAGACAGGACACAACAGCACAGGAAGTCAGACCAGTTTGTGGCCTTTGCGGACAACAGAATTGGCAAAGCAGTGACCAAGTCCACTATTGCCAGATGGATCGGGGATTCTATTTCATTTATTTATACATCAACTGGGAGGGACCTCCCATTTCCATTTAGAGCTCATTCTACTAGGGCTATGGCAACTTCAGTGGCCTTCCACGCCAGACTGTGTGGATGAAATATGTGCGGCAGCCACTTGGGTTTCTCCACATACCTTTATTTCTCATTACAAATTAGATGTGGCGTCCAGGGATCGGGCGTCCTTTGGTTCCACAGTGCTCAGTGTTTTCCAGTGAGCCTCCCAGGATAAAGGTGCTAGGGACGCTGTCCCATCTGTCAAGAATGTAGGCGAGATAGGATCTCACTACATCTTTTAGTTATGTACTTACCATAACGATAGATGTATGGGATCCATCTCGCCTACATTCTTACATACCCACCCTCCTTCCCCCCTACCTATTGGATCTGGAGGAAACTCTGTTTAGGTTTCCAGGAAGTATTTGTCCTCTCCTGCCTTGTTTTTCTGGTTGGTTTGGTGCTTGTGGATGAGTTTTTTGTGGGGCAAACAAGATCTGGGGGTTTGAGCGTGGTGCATCCTGGGATAGGGGGTTGGCCCAGCCAATAAGAGACTTTGTGCTTTAGTATAGGCTGAGTCTGAGCTGATTCTCTGCTCCTAGCCCATCTGTCAAGAATGTAGGTGAGATGGATCCCATACATCTATCGCTATGGTAAGTGCATAACTAAAAGATTTATTGCATGCAGCTGAACAAGCCGGAAAGCATACTTTGCAATGTGGTTTTGATTCTTGAGACCTCCTGCAGTTATGGGTTCTGTAATTAGGTATGCTTGGTTAAAGGAACAAAATCTGCCTGATCATGTTAAGGTTAAGTTACTAGATGCACCTTTACAGCATGATGCTTTGTTTGGTGCCAAGGCAGACTAGGTGTTAAAGAAAATGGAAGACAAAGCTGTATCTGTGCAAACTGTTAGTGTTTACAAGTACAGCCACCAAGGTTTAGTAGACAGTGGCCTACAAAAAATTGGTCCTTTCCTGTGTCAGATCTCAAAGGGGCAGATCCAGATGCCCAAGGGGCAGATCCCAGGCGCAAAGTTCTTGTAGATCAAAACAGTGGGGTGCTTCTACCTCCAAAGCTAGAGAAGATAAAGCACAAACGTACAGAAAGCAGTCCCAATGACTTCCCCTGCCTGCACCAAGCACTTATCTCCTGGCAGCACCCTTAGGGGGAAAATTAGCACTTTTTGCTCAATTGGCACATTGTAACCCAGGACAAATGGGTTCTAAATAGTGTCAAGGCTACAAATTCCATTTCCATACTCTGCCAAAGGCAAACGGCTGGCCAGATCTGCCAAAAAAATCAATGGGCAGAGGCACAAACAAGTTTCATCCCTCATTCCAAGTACCAGAGCAAGAGTGGGGGCAAGGATTTTACTCGACTGTTCTTGGTGCCCAGAAAGGACAAGGCCTGGAGACCAATACTGGACCTATCTATTCTGAACACATTCTTGAATATTCCAAAATTCAAAATGTTGACTTTGCAGCAGCTTCTGCCCATGCTGGGCAAAAACGCTTGGCTTGTGACTTTAGACCTAAAAAGAGGCATACCTGCACGACTGTCTGATTGGAACATGCAGAAGACGCCTCAGATGCAAGGCTGGTTCAATACATTACCAACTCTCTGCACTGCCCTTTGGCTTATCTACTGCGCCCAGGGTCTTTACAAAAGTGCCTGGCACCAGTAATTGCATTCTGCAGACGGAGGAATACAAATATACCCTTACTACTTGGACGACATTCTTCAACATCTGGCGTTTGTGAAAAGACTACTAACATACCTAGGGTACACAGTCAGCGAAATCAAAACTAGTACCCTCTCAAGATATAACATTCCTGGCTGCAAGCTTGAATACAACTGCCCAGATGGTTTATCTCCATGTCAGACAATGGCAACGGACTTCCTGTTTCGCAGTGTTGGCAGCAAAGGCCCAGTTATCTGCAAGAAAAATTCTGCAGGCTTTGGGCTTCATGGTATCCTGCATCCTACTAATTCCATATGCAAGACTGCATATGAGGAAACTTCAGTGGTACCTAAAATGTGTTTGTACTCAACATTGCCACAGCTTGGAAACTATTACCTTCATTCCCTGCCTGCAACAGGAGTTTCTATGGTGGGCAAAGGCTTGTCACCAGAACAAGGGACAGCCATTCACATTACCCCCAGCCAGGCATAACAGGTGCATCAGATTATGCCTGGGGGCCCACATGGCAGGAAGATGCATTCGGGGCACATGCACCACAAACCAAATGCATCTACATATCAAGCAAAAAGAGATGCTAGCTGTTCAAAATGCCCTGTCAGCCTTCTAAGGACCTACTTCATCCGGGATTACTGCTGATGAAGACAGACAACACCACGGTCATGTAGTATATAAACAAGCAGGGTGGCACATGTTTTTACCCTCTTTGCAGACTAGCTATGATATTGTGGGACACCGCTTTGACTTAAGTACATGTGCAGGCACAATTCCTGCCAGGAAAGGAAAATACTCTGGCAAACTAAGCAGAAAACTCATGGATCCTCACTAGTGGCAGCTGGATCCACAAGTCTTCAGGATAAGGAAATGGGGATGCCTTGACATCTATTTGCCTCCCCTCACAACTACCAACTAAGATTCTGCACAAGGACTTATCACAGACAGGCATGGAAAGTGGATGCCCCATCTGTATATATGCCTTGCCTCCACTGCCTTTCCTCTCCAAGGTACTCCTAAAGGTCAGACAGGAGAAACCAAAGATGATACTGATTGCCCCAGACTGGCCCCGCCAGTACTGGTATCCAATCCTAAGGATCTTGTCTCATTACCCAGCTTGGACCTTACCTCATCTACTGTCCCAGCAAAACAATCTGATCCTGCACAGCCAACTCGGGACATTAAACCTGGCAGCATGGTGGATAATGTCATACAAACACCTCTCAGCAAAGCTGTGATGGATGTCATTCTGGAAGCCAGAAGGCCTAGTACAACAAAGTCTTAAGCTGGAAAATGTAAGAGATTCTGTGCTTGGAACCAGGCATAAGGAACTGGTGCAACTGTACTAAATATTCCTCAGATTTTGCAATACCTAACTGAGATGCTGGACCAAGGCCTATCCTTTTCATCAATTAAAATTCATGCCTCTGCCATTTCGGGTCATTACAATAGAGCCACCAGTTTTTTCTCACCCTTTTATTAAAGCAGTACCTCAGAAGAGCCAAAAATTTTAAGGCCTCCAAGGAGATCATAAATATCTGCACGGGACCTCAACTATGGCTTGAAAAAGCTCACCCTGCCCCCTTTTGAGCCAGCTGCTACTGTTTGATATAACGTTTTTATCTTGGAAAACAGCTCTGCTCCTAGCAATTACTTTTCCGCTCCTAGCAATTACTTTTCTGCAAGACTAGTTTCAGAGCTACAGGTGCTCATGGCTGTGGAGCATTTTATCTTTTATCTGGACAGGGTCTCTGAGAACAAACCCAACACTTGTGTCTAAAGTGGTGTCCAGTGTGGCTCTTAACCAAACTATTCATCTGCCAACTTATCCAAATCCACAGAACGGGGGGGGGGTATTCTGCACTCTTTGGACGTACACAGCTTAGATTCTACTTGGACAGGACCAAAGCTTTCAGGAAGACTGAGCAATTACTAGTGGCATATGCTGCAGGATTACAAGGAAAAGCTATCTCAAAGTGGATAGGCCACTGCATTCGTTTATGCTATTCACACCATGGCAAGCCAGTGCCGAAGGGCATTAGGCCACATTCCACCAGAGCTGCAGCCACTTCAGCAGCTTGTCTCAGGGGAGTTCCAACCAGAGACATTTCTGAGGCGGCTACTTCGAGCTCAGTGCACACCTTTACAATGCATTACCATCTGCCATTCTACTCTAAATCCAGGGCAGGCTTTGCCACTGCAGTTCTACAGAGACTCGTAGCCGCTCCTAATGCTATTTAGCTCCAGCCTCCCAAACATAGCTTTGGGACTCTACCCAAATGTAATGACTGCAACAGTGAAACACTAAGAACATAGTACAGTACACTTACCATAAATGTAGATGTTGGTGTGTTCACTGTTGCAGTCCAGGATACCCACCCACCACCCCCCCTTTTTTTTTTTTATGGATCCTATCTTTCCTTATCTGATTTATGCAACCTATGTGGTGTATTTGCTTGTAGTTGAAGGTAAAATTTATATTGGTGCCTTTATTGTTTTATGTATAAAATTTGGTTACCCTTCTAAGGGGCACCTGGCATCTGGGGCAAGAAAAACTGAAGAAAGTCTTCTGCAGCTTTTTATACCCCCTGACGTCAGGGAGGGGGTGACGGCAGCCGACGCAGGACCCAAGACTTTGGAATTCAGGCCGGCTGAGGGCAACCTGCCAGCAGGATTACCCGAATGTAATGACTGCAACAGTGAATACACCAACATCTACATTTTATGGTAAGTGTACACAACTGTACTTTTTACAGTATTTGTGAATTGTTATCCTATGGGCCTGCCTTATTCTTCTAAGGTTAGTGTATTTATTGGCCATCTAAGCACATGTGCCCATAGATCCTCTTTCAATACAGGCTCATGTCAAAATGTTCTTGAAGGTGGGTTGCACAAGAGGCTGCAGAGTAAATGGGTGACCCTAAAAGACCAGTTTGGGGGCAAAGTTAACACTTTTTTTCCATTTGAAACGGCTAGTTTCCATGACTTGGCTGTTGACATGGAAAACTGTTTACTGATTGCCCTGACGTGTGCAAGAATGGTGTCAAGAGCATCTTTTATGGCGAGTCAACCCTGCCTCACTTTCTATAGGGACAGAGTTTGAGAATTTATCCTCTGTCTAAAGTGGTATCCAAGTTTACCTTGTACCAAACTGTCCCTCCCTGTTTTCTTTTACTGAATCTAAAAATGAGGAGAAGTCTTCCTTTTTCTAGGTCCTGATCAAGCTTTGCTAGGACCATTCTTAGGGGCTCCTGGACTCTTCCACGTCCCAAATGCATCTAGCTATATCGCTAAGGCTACTACAGTAGTGATAAATATGAAAGTACTATGTGCAAGTTTTTAACAGTAAATTTTCAAATTATCACTGCTACAGAACCTTCAGCCGTCCCTTCAGTGCTATTGGCATTGGGCACATTTATTCACAGCCTGTATTTTCTCCATCAGGCAACCTGCTGCCCCTAAAAGCAGAATGTACCAAGTATCTTTCTTTCATTTTTTATCACTTAACTTAATTTCAGCTGCTGTAGCTTTAGTTAATGCAGTTGCTGCTAATCCTTAAGACTTTTTTTTTGGGGGGGGGGGGGGTATATATGCTTCTGTATCTTTGCCAGAATTCTGAATTGTCTGCTTGTATTAAACTTTATATTAAGTAATTTTGGAAGCAAGAGGAATGTTGTAGCAGCGGTTTTCTTTGTACTTTTATTTTTTTTCCTCTGGTCACTACTCAGTGTTTCATGACTCCGATACTGATTCTAAGGCTGTTGCCACTGGTACTTCTGAAGTTGTTTTCAGAACCTCACAGATGTCTGAAATTAAAATTTGAATTCTCCTTTGGGTTTCAGATTTAATTTGAGACCACTTGCTTCAGAGGTTTGTGTGCAATGTGACCTGCTTCTGAGAATCTTAAACTTTCAGTTCTCCTCTAAATTGTCCAGGCAATTTTCTGTTGCTTTGATTTTAAGAAAATCTCAGAATGCTGATAAGCAGATTATTAAAAAAATAAAAGCTGGAACCTCCTAAAACAAAGGAAGTGGAATGGCTGTCAAAGGGACCTTGTCCCTTCCCATTCTGGCAGTCCCTTAATCTTTCCAGAAAGTTTGAATTTCTCTCTTTGGAAAGAGTCAGCCCAATGGGTTCTGAAGCTAATCTACCCCAACCTCAGCTGTATGGGATGAAAATGCACTCGCAGGCCTCTTGCAAAACCTGTTCAGTTTAGCTGAGGTTTCTTGGAACTTGTTGTTTCTAATGAGACTGAGGATTAGTTAGTCTTGAATCCTATGCCAGCTCAGATGCTCAGCCTCACCAGCTCTCTCAGGGTCACTGTACTGCAGATTTTGTTCAGATTTCTCCATCGGAACTTCTGACAGCCATGCATATCACTGTGGATCCCTTTCAGAAGGGGTTTATCCCAAATGTCCAGTAGTCACAATTAACACCCAACATCCAGTCTGCCTTTGAGTGTAGATGTAGTCACACTGACTTTCTTTAGAGGGCAGAGTGGTGGTCTTGCAAATTTTTGTGTTTTACACAGCCAACAGACAGTTACAGCAAGGGAATTGGGAAAAGCTGATGCAGAGTCTCTACAGCAGCAGAGACGAGAGTGACTTTGGAGTGATAAATTATTACTTTTCTGCTTTTCTCCCTGTTCTAATTCTGCCTAAACCGCCAGTTTTTGTTTAGCGAATCTGTGATTTAAAGAGTTTTATTGTATACAACTCCGCACAGCTCCTCATGGTGTCCTGCAGAGTGATACAGGCAACAGAGCGACCCAAGAGACTTTTCCAGATTTAAGTGTTTTTTCTTTTCTTTTTATTTTGCTCAGACTTCCTTTTCCCACCTAAAAAGCAAATTTCTAACTGATCTGTGCTTTAAAATGTTTAAATTGCATTTGCCTTCTGCTTTTTACAGTTTTTGCTCTTGTTTTTTGTCAATTTAAGTCATTTTTGTATTGTATAAATGTAGGCTACACACTAAAGTACGTTGGCCTGTTTATAGCATTTACAGTGTTTTCTGTGTTTTTCTGCAGTTTCCAAACAAAAAAAAAAAACAAAACAAAAAAAAATTCTGTTTTCCCGCCTTTGCTGAACTAGATTAGTCCAGATTTCAGGTTTTGCTGAATTCCGGACTGTGGCATAGTTTCCTGTGTTGCCCATATCCTTACTTGGATTAGAGGAAGCTTCTCTGTTCACCAGTGAGAGTGGGGAGCTTTGAGCAAACCCATCTGTCCCTGGAGGAGTCGTCTCTGCCTTGAAACTAGTAGTTGTGGGTCAATTCCTATCTTTCCGTTTCCCTGCTTTAAAACCCGCATTTGCACGATTTTGCGCATAGCGCAGCATCTGGCAGCTCCGCTTAAATGGGTTTAAACTATTCTGGGCTCCACAAAGTCTGCTCTTCACTCCCCCCCCCCCCCCCTTAGAACTGTTCTAAATCTCCAAGTAAGCACTCTATTTTCATTCTAAAGCCCTGCAGTTGCTCGTATAAGTAATCTTATCTTATAAGTAAGCACTAATAAACTAAAGCACTACACCCTCTTATACTCAGTACTTGGCTCCATATTGGTCCTTTTTGATCAGTCAAAAAGTAGTTCCTTATACTATTCTGGCATGTCCAAAAGTCCGTTTCGGGTTTACTCTCCAGTCCAGCTGGTGAAGCTGGGAATCTTGAGGCAATGTTACAACTGCCTTATGTACAGAGACCACCCTCTCCTCCTCCCAACAAGCTCAAATATGTGAGATGCAACTATATAGCCAAACTGGAGGCTGAGCTCTCAACCCAGTACTGGTGCAGTCAGTCAGGAGAAGGTAACCACACACGCCACAAATCCAGTCTCACATAGACCTATCGCAACAGCAAACCAATGCACAAAAACATACTCTGAGGCTCTAAATAAAACTCTACTCAAGCAGCAGAGACCACCAAAGCAGGCATCCAAGCAACCGCTACCCCACAATACCCACGTATCACAGTTCACAAAGTCAGTGTGCTACAGTCACAGCCCTTAAGGCTAAACAACGCACCTAATACACTTCTAATAGGTGACTCTATTGTCAGACACAGACGTCCCACTCACCAGGCTGAACAAGGAGAATGTCACTAAGCTGCCTGTCGGGTGCCAGTATCTGCCACAACACAAGCACTCAAGGTCACTCCAAAGCAAGTACAAATATGACTCCGTCCTTGTCCATGCTGGTGTGAATGACTTGATGTACCTCCCTGGGCTACATGAGACATAGGGGAGCTCTCTGATAATGTGGCCCAGGCCGGTATGACCCTGACCTTGAGTAGCATCTTACCCTCACCAAGAATGCCACATTGTAAAGACAAAATGATCAATTTTAACAATTGGCTAAAGTATTGGTGTCATTCAAAGGGGTTCCAGTGTCTGTCAGCCTGGGATGATATGCTCTACAAGCCACGTTGCTTCGCTAGGGACTGCTTGCGCCTATCACCCCTGGGCTTTTAAATACCGGCTAAGGCTCTTGCCACCCCAATAGTGCCTTTTTTAGGCAAGGCTCAAAAGACAAACCCACCCCCATAGACAACACAAGGAAAAAGAAACTAAGGGTAATGCTGCTAAATTCCAGAAGTCTAAACCTCAAGATGCACACATTCGAGGCTCTCCTCAGTATGGAGAATATCGATATCTGTGCAGCAACAGAAACCTGGTTTAAGGCTCCTGAGAGCACCCCAGCACTACCAGGTTATACCTCGTACCATGCTTTTTGGCCCCAAAACTTGGACCAAACCACAAGAGGGAGGGGGAGTATCCATATTCAAAGATACCCACACTTCCAGGCTAGTGGCACTGCACAAAACATCTGAGACCATCCATGTGAAACTAACGGTGGGCAAAACTGTGTTTCAGTTTGTAGCCTGCTACAGACCACCCTCCCCAACTCGGGAACCCCACTCGGCTTTCCTGAGAACACTGGTGTTTGGAGAGACCTTCATATTCTCCATTATATTGTGTGACTTCAACTACCCAAACCTAGATTGGGAGCACTACTCAAGCCCCAACACCCTCGCCCAACGGTTCCTAGAATTTATAAAACTCAAATGCTATGGAACTGGTCACCACTCCCACAAGAGGGGAAAACACATTGGACCTTATCTTCAACATGGGGACTCTATGTTCCATACCAGAGGTAATACCCCTCATTGGTAAGATGCAACAAATCTCACTGGACATCCATACCCCAAGGAAACCATGGTGAACTTCTCAAATGCAAACTTCACACTTCTCAAAACCAAAGTGGAATCCTTCAAAGCCCTCGGGCCAGTGGAAAATACTGCCCAAACCGCACAATCCTTTACAAAAGCATTCCGTGGACACCTACAGGAATGCATGGATCGTGCTATCCCAAATAAAACAAAGACTCACTCCTCAAAAGGCAGAAGACCTGTCTGGTGGACCCCAGCCATAAATAAGCTATACAACAGGAGGAGAAAGCTACTACATGATAGAGCAAAATCCCAAAAAGGGAAGGCATCTCTGATCAGTACTAGCTAGAAACTATGATCCCTCATAAAATCATCCAAGGCCAGCTTCGAAAGAAAAATTGCACAAGACGCTAAAGATGATCACAAGGCCTTTAGTTATGTCAGTAACCTGGGTGGAAACTCCCCAGATATGCTGAGTTGGTGCAAAATGACAAATACACTGAACCCACAGACATTGCCAACATCCTGGCAGACTGGTTCAGTGCAAACCCCCCACCCCCAAGAGCAAATGTCTATCCAAACAGTGTAGCCTCCCTGACATCACAGATGCACAGGTGAGAGCTGCTCTCTCCAAAGCAAAAAACACAGCATCAATGGGACCGGACTGTGTCCCGGGCTGAGTCTTACACGAGCTCCAAGAAGAACTGAACCCTCACATAAAGTCACTGTTCAATCTCAGCCTTACTACAGGATATGTACCCAAGGAATTGCATACAGCAACAGTGGTCCCACTCAAAGGTAGTGCCACAATGGACCCTGGAAACTATCGCCTGACTAGCCTGGTCTGAAAAGTTATGGAGCGCATCATCATGGAACTCATAAACTATGACAATGGGAACCTCCAAACACTGGATCCTACCAAATTTGGCTTTAAGGGCAGATCTTGCCTCTTGAACCTGGTCGACTTCTTTGAAACTGTCACCAAGGCCATAGATGAAGGGAAGGTAGTCCACACAGACTACCTGGACCTTGCAAAAGCCTTCAACACAATACCCCACTCTGGCATCATAAATAAGCTCACCAGCTTAAATATCAACTCCTATGTCACAAGATGGGTTGCAAACTGGCTCAGAGATAGAACCCACATGGTCAGAATTGCATGTCGGACTCTAAACCAGATGTTCATCGTGTTACACTGCTGCAGTCATCACACTTGGGTTATCCTGCAGTCAGGCGGTCCCGCAGTTGGCCAGAGTTCCAAAGTCTTGGTCCGGCATCGGTTGCTGTCGCTTCTTTCCTGATGTCAGTGCGCCAGGGGTATATGAGGCATCCGACTCTATTTTCTTCAGTCTTTCTTGCTACGCGGTGCCTGAAGCAGAAGCGTTCACAAGTGCCGGTCGGCAGACTCCTGAGATTTTCAAATCGAATTTCAGACCTAAGTCTTCAATAAAGCTAAGTACCCTGTTGGGGAACCTTTTCTTGCCTCAGTCCGATGTCAGAAAAAGTTAACAATTGTATTTCTTGTGGGAAGCCAATACCTCATAAGGACTTTCATTCTTGTATTCCTTGCCTAGGCCCAGACCATGACGTCACAGTAAATAGTGTCAAGGTTGTCTGCTTTGTGCTGGTATAACGAACTATTAAACATCTGATTTCGCCCGACATTATTTTGGTAGGAAATTTAATTATACCATGCCTTCGGAGCAACCGACCGGAATGCATAAAAAAAGCAGAGATAAGGACAGGCCGCCGAGACCCAAACCAGACTTCGAGGCCTCTGCTAGGCCAGTCGCCGATTCTCCGGTTTTCAGTGAGGCGCCTACGCAGCCCCGGACTACCACTGATTTAGAACCCCAGACTGCATCCGATTCCCAAGCGGAGATTGCTAGGCCTCCAAAACCTTTACCTTTAGGCCCTTCCGACTCTATGGCTGAAGGAGATTCCGGTGCAGTTTAACCGCCTTCAGTTGCAGAAGTAGTCTTCAGACCGACTACACTCACTATTAAATCCTATGCAAAGCTGAAAACCCCTTTAAAAACAAAGATTGTACAGCAGTCTCCAGTACAAGGCCCCATGCCTAAGAAACACATGTTTAAGATGGCTGAAGATTTAATTACCCTAATCAGGGGTTCCCATCCTCCTCCTGATAAAAGGCCAAGACAGGAGGAGGACTACACTTCCTCTGACTAGGTTTCAATTTCCTCAGATTCTTCTGAGGAACAGGAATATTCCTTTCCCCCTTATGAAGACTCTAACGCTGAAGACCCTATCCCTTCAGCATCTCTCCCAGAAGACTACTCTTTTGGGGAAACTTGACACACCCTGAGGGAACATTTCCACTGGAAAGGCCAGGATTACTCTTCTAAGAAAAGGCTCCGAAAGTTCCTTGTACTACCCCAGCACAGACCACTTGCTATTCCACCCGTGTTAGACATTGTGGATGATGTTTATTGAGAATCTAGCCTTAACCCAGATTCACTACCTCCTGCACCAGCCAAACCAGACAGATACTACAGAGTCCCTGACTCTCTCAAATTCCTATATAAAAGCCCTGTTGCTGACCCAGAAACTATTTCCCAGGGTCCAAAGGGGTTAAGGCCTCTGTACCCTCTGAAAGGGATTCTAGAGCACTAGACAGATGGGGAAAGAAAGTATATACCTCAGCTACTCCAGCTATGAGGGCCTTAAATTGCCAGTTTCACATGCTGAAATATCAACAATATTTGATGCATCAATTAAAACAAAAAATGATCACACATACAGAACAGCCTGATTTACAAGGAAATGCAAGATTTGTTGCATGCAGCTGAACAAGTGGGAAAACATACTTTGCAATGTGGATTTGATTAATTGGAAGCTGCTTGTGTAGCAGCAGTGACAGGGTCTGTCATACGTAGGCATGCTTGGTTAAAAGAACAAACTTTACCTGATCATATTAAAGAAGTTATTGGATGCACCTTTACAGCAGGATGTTTTATTTGGTGTAAAAGCAGAAGAGGTTTTAAAGAAAATGGAGGTTAAGGCAAAATCTATACAGACGGTCAATGTTTTTTTTACAGGTTCAACCCCCTCGTTTCAGCAGAAATTGGCCAACCAAAAACTGGTCCTTTCCAGCTTCTGCCACACCACAGAGGGGCAAATACAGATGCCCAAGGGGTCAGTCAAGGCTCTTACCAGCCTCGACAATGGGGTGCCACAACCCAAAAAGAAGACAGGTCTCAAACTATCAGAAGACTAACACAATGACTTACCCATCAGACTACCAAGCAAATCCCTCTTGGCAGCTTCCTTGGGAGGAAAACTGGCACTTTTTGCAGACAACTGGCACATCATCACAAAAGACAAATGGGTCCTAAATATTGTATCTCAAGGATACAGATTCCACTTTCACACTTTACCAATGATAAAAGGAATGCCAAACCTGCCACCAAATCAATGGACAGAGGCTCAAAAGCAAATTTCAGCTCTCGTGGACATGAGCCCTTCAACAGGTTCCTACACAGGAGCAAGGACTAGGATTTTACTCGAGACTCTTTCTAGTTCCCCTAAAGGACAAAGCCTGGAGACCCATTCTGGACCTCTCAATTTAAACACATATCCAAATTTCAAGATGGTAACACTACAACTTCTTCCCATGCTGGGCAAGAAGGCTTGGCTAGTAACGTTGGACCTCAAGGAGGCATACCTGCATGTCCCTATCAGACAAAATTGCAGAAGATACCTCCGATTTATAGCAGGTTCAACCCATTACAAATTCTCTGCACTGCCCTTTGGCTTGTCTACTGCACCCAGGGTCTTCACAAAATGCCTGGCACCAGTAATTGCATACTGCAGACAAAGGAATTCAAATACATCCATACCTGGACGTCTGCCTTATTCAAGCAGAAAGCAAGGACATTCTTTTAAAGCATCTGGCATTAAGTTGCCTAGGGTACACTAAACGGAAAGTCAAAACTAGTACCCTCACAAGACATAATATTCCTGGGTGACAGCTTAAATACAATGGCCCAGATGGCTTCTCACACCAGACAAGTAAGGACAACTGACAATACTCCAAAATGATGGCAACAAAGACCCAACTCCCTGCAAGAAAAATGCTGCAGGCCTTGGGATTCATGGCATCTTGCATACTACTACCATTTGCAAAACTGCATATGAAGAAATGACAATGGTATCTGAAAAGCGTATGGACTCAACACAGCCACAGCTTGGAAACAATTCCACTCATTCCCTGCCTTCAACAGGAGTTTCTATGGTGGGCTCGGGCATGTCACCTCAACAAGGGTCAGCCTTTTACCTTGCCCACAGCCAGGCAAACTATAACAGATGCATCGGATTATGCCTGGGGAGCGCACATGGCAGGACAGTGTACTCGGGGCAAATGGTCTGCAGATCAAAGGCATCTACATATCAGTCAAAAAGATGCTAGTTGTACAAAATGCCCTAACAGCTTACAAGGACCTCCTACATCCATGACAATTCCTAATAAAGACTGACAACACCACAGTGATGTGGTACATAAACAAGCAAGGGGGCACACATTCCTACCCCCTATGCAGACAAGCAATGACCTTGTGGAACACAGCACTGACCTACCAAGTTCAACTACAAGCACAATTCCTGCCAGGAAAGAAACATTGGCAGACTAAGCAGAAACATCATAGATCCTCACGAGTGGAAACTAGATCCACAAGTATTCGCAATGATAACTCAAAAATGGGGGAGCCCAGACATCTGTTTGCTTCCCCCCCCCCCAAAACTATCAACTACAGAAATTCTGCACAAGAACATACCACACACTAGCTTGGAAAGTGGACGCCCTCTCATTCAGTTGGAAAACCTTGACCGTGTATGCCTTTCCTCCACTGCCTCTTCTGGCAAAGGTGCTGCTGAAAGCCAGATTAGAGAGGCCACAAATGATACTCATTGCTCCAGACTGGCCACGCCAACACTGGTATCCAGTACTAAGGAACATGGCTCAAGGCCCACCATGGATTTTACCTCCCAATTCCTCACCTGCTCACTCAGCAAAACAATCAGATTCTACACAGCCAGCTCAAGACTTTAAATCTGGCTGCATGGCAAATTACCTAAACAACCAGTCAACACTTCTCTCTAAAGCTGTGATGGATATCATTCTGGAGGCCAGGAGGCCCAGCACCAGGAAAGCCTATTCAGACAAATGGAAAAGATTCTGCGCCTGGAACCAGGCTAAAGGCCAAAATCCCCTTGTCCCAAATATTCCTCAGATTCTTCAATATTTAACGGAGATGTTGCACAAAGGACTTTCCTTTTCATCTATTAAGATCCATGCCTCCGCTATTTCAGCTCAATACAACACTGATCCTCCTATATTTTCACATCCATTACCAAGACAGTTCCTCAGAGGGGCTAAGAACATAAGACTGCCCCGGAGAGCAACTTGGGATCTCAACTTTGTTTTGGAAAAACTTACACTACCGCCCTTTGAACCAGCTTTTACAGCTGATCTACAGTTTGTCATGGAAAACTGCCCTGCTGCTAGCAATAACTTCAGCACGAAGAGTCTGAGCTACAGGCCCTAATGGCAGTGGAGCCTTTCATCATTTTTCATCAAGACAGAGTCTCTTTACGAACTAACCCTTTATGCCAAAGGTGGTATCCAGTGTGGCTCTAAACCGAACCATTAATTTACCCACCTTTTATCCAAACCCCC
Source organism: Protopterus annectens (assembly GCF_019279795.1). Taxonomy (NCBI): domain Eukaryota; kingdom Metazoa; phylum Chordata; order Ceratodontiformes; family Protopteridae; genus Protopterus; species Protopterus annectens. The sequence continues at coordinate 1,141,398,876 of NC_056744.1, forward strand.
AGAACAAAGGGGAAAGGCTCCTACACTCTGGACGTTCGCAGGCAATTGCGTTACTACTTGGATAAAACTAAGGCTTTCAGAAAATCTGACTAGCTCTTTGTATCCTATGCTGCAGGATCACAAGGAAAGGCCATCTCAAAACAGACCCTTTCAAAATGGATAGGACATTGTATCCGTTTCTGCTACACACACACCATGGGAAACCTGTACCTGGTAACATCAGGCCCCATTCCACCAGGGCTACATCAACAGCCTTCCTCCGTTACCCAATCAAGGATATTTTGGAGGCTGCAACTTGGAGTTGGTGCTTGGTGAAGGTGTGCACTTATCACTTACCTCTATACTCTAAAACCAGAGCTGGCCTTGCCACTGCAGTTCTGCAGGGCCTACTAGCCTCTCCAAACCCTGTTTAGTTCCACCGCCCATCCTTAGCTTTGGGATTCAACCAAAGTGTGATGACTGCAGCAGTGTAACACTATGAACATAGTACAGTTTTGTACCTACCATCAATGTAGATGTTGGTGTTCACACTGCTGCAGTCCAGGTTACCCTCCCTCCATCCCCTCTGACCTAGCTGAATTTTTCTATACTTTTTTCTATCCTGTACAACATTTGTGGTGTATTTGCTTGTAACTGAAGGCATTCCTTTTATTCCTTTTACATGTTTTATTAGCAATATGTATCGCCTACCTACTTGGGGGCACCTGACAGCTGGGGCAAGAAAAACTGAAGAAAATGGTGTCTGATGCCTCTTGTATACCCCTGGCGCACTGACGTCCAAGAAGCAACAGACACCGGACCAACACTTTGAACTCTGGCAGACTGCGGGACCGCCTGATAGCAGGATAACCAAAGTGTGATGACTGCAGCAGTGTGAACATTCTAACATCTACATTTATGGTAGGTACAAAACTACTTTACAAGTGGCGTCCCACACGACTCAGTCCTGAGACCTGTCGTTCGGTATGCATTTCTGAGGTACAGGCTAACCCAGGAGGACTATGGCTGACCAAGTTTGCAGATGACTGCAAACTGGGTGCCATAATCGACTTGCCGACTGACACAAGCATTCTCCAAAAGGGTCTCTCAGACTGATAACTGGTGCCAGAGCCATGGCCTAAAGCTAAATGCCAAAAAGTGCATAGTCATCCCCTTTGGGGAAAAACAGTGCCCAAAAATTACCACATAGGTGGTAATCCAAGTACAGAAGAAGTAATTAGGGATTTGGGGACCCAAGTAGATAGCAATCTCTCCTTTGACAATCACGTTGCCAAAGTGGTTGAAAAGACCTATATAGCCCACATTATGAAAGGGTTCACATCTAGATTGAGGTCATTGTGCCCCTCTACTCATCAGGCCCATAATATAATAGTGCCCCACTTGGGATGTACCTTACCCGACACCTGCAGCAACTGGAAAGACCCCAAACATTACCTCACCAAGAGGATCAAGGGACAAAACAGATGCCCTACGTAGTTAGGCTAAAACTCCAGCTCTACTCTGTTGCTTACTGCCTACTTGGAGGCGATCTGTGCCTGACGTATAAAGCCATGTCCAACCCAGAATTAATGGACATGCTCCACCTCAGGAAATCCAAATCCCTTGGAGCGACACGCTCCAGGGACTTAAAACCTCAGCACAGAAATAAATAGGACATGCTGGAGGGGCAGATTCATATCCCAGAGGCTCCCCTCAGTCAGGAACAAAATCCCAATCCATGTTAGGCAGAGCCCCTCGATGACCCTTGAGAGAGCTTGACGAGTGGATGGGATATCGTAGGCTTACCCCCTGGGATCTCTTCTGTTGTGACCTACTATACAGAGGGGGCACAGTCAGCTAATCTAAAAGGGTGGCAAAAGCCAAACACTCTCTGGCTAGGCTTATAAATGCCCTAGGGCAGATAGCCTAGTATCAACCAATGAACATGGCTGCATATATTCTGATAGTTCCATTTGACCAAGTTGCATGTGACTGAACTGCAGTGGTTACTGAAAACTGTCCCAACACCAGCATTCTTTGGAAAAGGATTCTGTGGAAAGATGGTATCAAAGCCAAACCTAGGAGTCCCCTTTCCACTCCCAGTAACAAAACTCTAAACACAGACTGTTCTGACTTCACTTGGAGAGGGTGCCAGGAAGAATTCAGAGTCAAATGTGTGGCAGGCATCTGGCAGTCCACCACATTGGCAGGTGTATACTGGTCTTGAAATGCATTGCAAGAAAGATTAGTACAAGGAACAGTGCTAGTGATGTATAGCAAGAACAGAGGGTGGGAGGAGCAGATAAGTAACTGCTACAGCCAGTGTCCTGGCAGCTATACGAGCAAATCCTTTTAGCATCTATCCTTGTCATTGGGATCTAGTTGTGTTTTCTCGACAAGAAGTTCTGCTTAAGGATGCCTTAGAGAGGGGTACTGAGGGCAGTGTAATGCAATTGGTTAGACCTTTCCTTGTTTTCCTTTAGTACACCTAATCTGTAAGGTATTGAGGGCAGACAGACCAGGGGTTTTGATTGCTTCATGATGGCTGAGGTAGTACTGCGGTGGTTCATAATGTCACTGAAAAATAAGGATTTCCTACTTTGGAACCCCTTGGTCTGCTAATACCAGAGACTTCACTCTCCTGTCAATCTTTTTGTGTACAGCTGTTGTCTGGCACAGTTTCTGTTAAATGTCAGATTCCAAAACATCTGACGTTGGTCAGTCTGAAGCAATCACCTGAACTGTAACCACCCCCCATTGGGGAGCAGTTTCCCTTTACTCTGTATCTCAATTGTCAGGGTACATTGCTTAAAATGCAGGAAGGAAACCCCTCATCAGGACTTCCACGCTGCACTTTTTTCTGGTTCTAGCACATGATGTATGCAAGTTTCCTTTGTGCATTCTTCTAATACTAGTAGAATTTTAAGCAGAGAGAAGCATTAGGGGCCCACGTACACTACAGCATCTGCTAGTTAAGCTGCACTGTCTTGAAGCATCCAAAGCAAGTTAAGGTGTTGCATACTAACTACTGGGGTTGGTCAGACCACACAGGATCGTGTTGGATACTGACTTGTTCTTTCCATTGAAGGAGTGTTGATCCAAGGCCAGTATTGACTCTTTTTGGAGTCTTATGGCCCCACCACCACACACGGGCAAAAGAACTTAAGTCCTTGAATGGGCTCAGGATCACTGTGCAGGATATGGCTGAGAGGAGGGTGAAATTTCTAATTTTACGGTGAAAGTGCTTTAGCTGCCAGAGCACAGGTTGCACCTTTCTGTGCAGAAGATATCTGATGCACCCAAAGCCAAACCAAAGATGTATATCCAGTTTGCTTTGGCTTAATCATTCTGCGTTTCTCCCCAGGCCTACTTAGTTACTTCAGGCTGGTTGAGGACCTCATATTATGAGATCCAGGCACTTTAGTCATAGCAGGACTCCTGCCACTGAATCTGCTCTTGGAAAAAGATATCCAACCACCAGTACAGTGATTTCTTATGACTGGGCTCCATATGGCAACATAGCCTCATTTTCCTCTGGTTCATGTGTTTTCAGTCGAGTATCCTGCCTCAGCCTCACCACCTGAGTATTTTCTCTGCTTCTGACCATGCGTGTCTAGCCATTCATCCAGTCTGAAGTTGCCGCTGTCATTATTCTTATGTAGCCTGGCTACTGGCTGCCACCTGTTAGGAACCCAGACTGGTTCTATAAGGATCTGGACTGTCAGCAGCTTTTAAGAGCCCACTGGCGGACCATGAAGAATTGAGCCAAATCTAGCACTTCTAGAAACCCCTTCCATCAGAGTTTGACCTTGAATAGATTTGTTTACAGTTCAGACATCCTGGCCATTAGAGCTCTCGATTGTCAGTTTGAGATTACTTTTAGGAAATTCACCTGAACCAGATTAAGAAAAAAGCTTGAATGGATGCAGGATAGAGCAGTCACTGAGGAACTGTTAAAATGGCGACTGTTGCTATCAGGTTGTGAAACATTACTTGCATTGTGGCTTTGTTTAGAAGCTTCAAAGGGCAGCTGCTTCTGTGTCAAGTTATCTGGAGGAATGCTTGGTTAAGAAGTTTCGCCAGCATGCTCCTTGACAGGGGTTCTGTTTTGTACCAAAGGCATGAGCTATTAAGACCCTTTTTGCTGGTTCAGCAAATGAGGTTTGTAGGAGTTAACCAAATCCTGGCTCTTCCTATCAGAGGCAGGAAGTAGGGAACTGCAACAGGGACAGCAAAGGAAGATGGTAAGCGGAGCATGGAACCTGGCCTACCTGACCTAAGCACCAGGGGCCCAGTAAGGAGCAACCATGACTCTGCCAGTTACCTCCCTTGTCCACACCAACCCCATCTTCAAAACTAGGAGGCAGACTTCCTTGTTTCTGGACAGTCTGACATTATTCGGGACACAAGTCATTTTAAGTTTGACAGGATACAAACTACAGATTATGTCTTCATAAAGTTCAGCCATTGGTTGATGCATGCAATCTGATGTGAGCTCAGCACAGGCTCTGAAGCTTTTCTCTTCCAGGACTGAATCCTCACTCCTAATTCCCTCCACTCCAGCTTAGCAACTCTGATCACTCTTGCCGCCTGAATTCATTTGAAGGCTCGCCATATCCGTATCTTTTCTTGGACATCTGTTCCTTATTTACTTTACTGATCTTCCACTGGAATTTGTTCATAAACGCACGTGCTAATCACACTTCTCGAGTTTTTCAATTGAGGGGGAGACTTTGAAAAACGTCTCCTGTAGATCCCCCTCAGATAATGTCTCCTTTGAGATCCTTTAATTGAAGTGAAGGCGGGTACACTCATAGCCCTTTACAAGACTATTCTGTCCTTATCAGTCTCCGCATCATTCTGGGAGGTATCCTCTGTTGACCCACTCCTTGACCTTATGGCTTTGTGGGCTTGGAAGAACCCTCTCATGGTGGGACCAACCGACAGGATATTGGCAGCACCAAAAAGCATTGGAGAAGTCCATTGATGGATGCAGTGGTGGTAGTGACTAACACAAATGTTTTTTTTAGTCTGAGGAAAGTTCCTTGGTCCATTCTTGTAACAGATTCTAGGACTATGGACTAGTTTGGGAAATGGAACCAAGCTTCAGGGACTTCTGCATTTCAAAAGCTGAATTATTTAACTGTCATCAGACGTCCAAGACTTGACCAAAGAGGTTTCTTGCTTTCTGCCCATCAGGCTACTTTGCGACTTTCTAATACAGCTGATGGCACAGCTACAGCAGCAGGTACCTGCCTAACCCATGTGCTGGCATGTCTGGATGCATCTTTGTGATTTTGTAAAAAGCTTTGAGATGTCATTCGTTACACCTTTTTTTTGGACCAAAAGCAAGACTCCGTAACTAGGAGTCAGCAGGATGGCAAGACTGTCTGCAGTGCAGTCCTTTTCTCCACTCCTCTAGGAATCTGAGGACTGGGAAGAAGTTCCTTAAATCGGAGCTCTCATCACAGTCCTGGGTATGGAACTCCTGGAAGTGGAGGCCACTGCAGTGGATGTTGCCTTAGAAGCAGAGGTGGACCACACTACCAGTTTTTTTTTTTCCATGGGTGGTTTATCAAGAAGCCTTTTCACCACCTCCTGAAGGGTTGCCAGACTACTGCAATCTGGAAGTGGGGGTGGGGGGTGCTCTGCACCCACAAGCCTGACAAAACCATTACTGGTGCTAAACAATTTCCGGAAGACTTCCATGTCTTTTTCCCTTTCTATAAAGAAAAGTTCCTGATGGTTCCACCCAGTCAATGGAAACTGCTGGTTGCAGCAGCAGAAGTTTCCAAGCTGTTTTAAGACTTAAGTAATCCAACCAATCCTCATTGTCTAGTCAAAAACTGTCTACTTGGCTTATTGGTACCCAAGAAAACTGGGGATGTCTTGCCCATCTTGGACCAGTGAAAGACAAAATTCTGGATTGTGACAATTTGGTCCATTTTTAACTTCTGAGGAAGATGGTATGTCTCATCTATAAAGCCCATCCAGCCATGTAAAGATGGGAATATTTGAAGCGATTCTTTGTTTGATTTGGTAATGGCTGGGCCCCAGAGCCCTGCTTTTAGGTCTTGCTACATCCCCCAGGATGTGTACTAAGTTGCAGCGCATCTTCACCTGTTAAGAATGTTTTCCTGTACCTTGACTATTGGCTCCTAACTTGCCTCCAATGACTATGTTCTTAGTGTTTCACTGTTGCCGTCATTACATTTTGGTAATCCTGCTGGCAGGTTGCCCTCAGTCGGCCTGAATTCCAAAGTTGTGGGTCCTGCGTCTGCCGCTGTTGCCCCTTCCCTGACAGGTTGTCGGGGGTAAAAAAGATGTGGCCCATGCCATTTTCCAAGTCTTACTTGCGTGGTCCCCGAAGCAGAAGCAGTTTGCAAGTGCTAGTCGGCCGACTCCTGAGATTTTCGTGTTCGAGTTTCAGATCCGAAGTCCTCAATAAAGCTAAGTACCCCGTTGGGGGAAACGTTTTTCTTGCTCCAGACCGATGTCAGAAAAAGTAAATAATTGTATTTCTTGTGGAAAGCAAATGCCTCAGATTTACTGTATTCCTTGCCTAGGCCCTTTTCACAAAGTTTCTGGTTGTCTGTTTTGTGCTAGATTTAACCAATGCACTATTGAGCATCTGTATAATTTTGCTTTAAACTATTTTGGACGCCGGTTTAATTATCCAGAAATGTCGTCCGATAGCCATCAGACTACCGGAGTAAACAAAAGCAAAAAAGGAGACAGAGGCCCAAAACTGGCGAAGCTTCGAAGCCAGTTGCCAGTTCTCCGAGTGAGGCCGCTACAGACTCCCACGTGGAGGTTTTGTTGCCTCTGATATTCCTTCAGATGGGTCTGGAGCCACTGAGCAGGCACTGGCTTCTGCGGGTGTATTCAGACCTAACATCTTTACATTAAACCGACTTTTGCTTCAAAGGCGGACTAAAGCGGACTAAAGCACCTTCTAAAGCAAAGAACCTCAAGAGCCACGTGGTCAGGCCTCTATGCCCAAAAAAACAGATGCTCAAAATGGCCGAATACTTGATTACCTTGATCAGGGGTTCCCATCCCCCTCCTGATAAGAGGCCTAGGCAAGAGACTTAACTATGAATTTTCAGATCAGGTTTCCATTTCTTCTGATCCGGAATATCACCCCCCCCCCCCCCCCCCCCCCAATGAGGATTCTGATGCTGAAGAATCTATACCTTCAGCTTCTCCTCCAGAGGATTCTTCTTTTGGGGAAACCTTGCATACCATGAGGGAACATTTCCACTGGGAGAGCCAAGATTTTTCAGAATCGAAAGAGGCTCAGGGAATTCTTTCTACCCCAACACAGGCCACTTGCCATTCCACCTGTTAGATATTGTAGATGTGTGTTCAGTTTAGTCTTACCCCTGACTCCTTACCTCCAGCTCCAGTTAAGCCTGACCGTTATTACAGGGTTCCTGACACTCATAAATTCCTCTTTAAAAACCCTGTTGCAGACCCAGAAACTATTTCATAGGGTCCCAAAGGTGTTGGGGCTTCCATTACAAAAAACCCTACCCCTTCGGACAGAGATTCTAGGGCACTGGATAGATGGGGGTTTACACATCTGCTACCTTGGCTATAAGGGCCTAAAACTGTCAGTTTCATATGCTCAAATAACAGCAACATGTCATGGCATTGCTTAAACAGAAAATGTTAAACTGTGCAGAAAACAAGGAAATGCAGGATTTATTGCATGCAGCTAGATAAGTTGGAAAGCATACTTTGCAATGTGGTTTTGATTGTTTGGAGGCCTCCTGCATGGCTGCAGTTACGGGTTCTGTAATTAGGGGGCATGCTTGGTTAAAGGAACAAAATCTGCCTGATCATGTCAAAGTTAAATTATTAGATGTACCTTTACAGCATGATACTTTGGTGTTAAGGCAGAAGAGGTGTAAGAAAATGGAGGACAAAGCTAAATCTATGCAAACTGTCAAAAGATTTTTTACAAGTACGGCCACCTAGGTTTAGTAGAAACTGGCCAACAAAGTGGTCCTTTCCTGTCTGACCTCAAAGGGGCAGACCCAGATGCTCTACAGGCAGATCCCAGGCACAAGGTTCATAGAGGTCAAAGCAATGGGGTGCTTCTACCTACAAAGTTGAAGACAAATCACAACCATATAGGAAACAGTCCCAATGACTTCCCCCTGCCTGCACCAAGCACTTGTCTTCTGGCAGCACCCTTAGGGGGACAATTACCACTTTTTTCTCAATTGGCACATCATAACTCAGGACAAGTGGGTTCTAAATATCGTGTCACAAGGCTACAAGTTCCATTTCCGTACCGTGCCAAAGGCAAACTGCTGGCTAGATCTGCCAAAAAATCAATGGGCAGAGGCACAAAAACAAGTCTCTTCCGTCATGGACATGGGGACCATTCAATGAGTACCAGAGCAAGAGCAGAGAAGGGTTTTACTAATGACTGTTCTTGGTACCCAGAAAGGACAAGGCCCTGGAGGTCAATACTGGACCTATCTATTCTGAACACATTCCTGGATATATTAAAATTCAAGATGTTTACTTTGCAGCAGCTTCTGCCCATGCTGGGCAAGAACTCTTGGCTTGTGACTTTAGACCTAAGAGGCATACCTGCATGTCCCAATCAGACAAATATGCAGAGAATACCTCTGATTCAAGGCTGGCTCAATGCATTATCAATTCTCTGCACTGCCCTTTAGCTTGTCTAATGCGCCCAGGGTATTTACAAAGTGCCTGGCACCAGTAATTGCTTTCTGCAGACAGAGGAATACAAATATTCTTACTTGGACGACTGTCTTATTCGAGCAGAGAACAAGGACATTCTTCATCTGGCATTTGTGAAAAGACTTGATATGCCTAGGGTACACAGCCAACGAAAATAAATCAAAACTAGTACCCTCTCGAGATGGTATTCCTGGGTGCAAGCTTAAATACAACTGCCCAGATGGCTTATCTCATGCCAGACAAAGGCAACAGACTACCTATTTCAAAATGTTGGAAACAGAGGCCCAGTTATCTGCAAGAAAAATTCTGCAGGCTTTGGACTTCATGGCATCCTGTATCCTAATTCCGTATGCAAGACTGCATATGAGGAAACTTCAATGGTACCTAAAAAGTGTTTGGTCTCAACATTGCCTTTGTGGGGCACAGCAGTAACTTATCAAGTACACCTGCAGGCAGAATTCCTACCAGGAAGGAAAAATACTCTGGCAGATGAACTAAGCGGAAACCTCATGGATCCCCACGAGTGGCAGCTGGATCCACAAGTCTTCAGCATGATAAGGAAATGGGGATGCCCGGATATAGATCTTTTTGCCTCCCCTCACAACTACCAACTAAAAAGATTCTGCACAAGGACTAAGCATGGAAAGTGAACGCCCTATCAGTATATGCTTTTCCCCCACTGCCTGTCCTCCCCAAGGTACTCCTAAAGGTCAGACAGGAGAAACCAAAAATGATTGCCCCAGAATGGCTCTGCCAGTACTTGTTTCCAATCCTTCAGAACTTGTCTCAATACCCAGCTTGGACCTTCCCTCCAATACCTCATCTACTGTCCCAGCAAAACAATCAGATCCTGCACAGACCACTCAGGACTTTAAACCTGGCAGCATGGTGGATAATGTAGTCCTACAAAACACCTCAGTAAAGCTGTGATGGATGTCATTTTGGAGGCCAGAAGGCCTAGTACTAGAAAATCTTATGATGGAAGAGATTCTGTGCTTGGAAACAGACACAAGGAACAGATACAGCGGTGCCAAATATTCCTCAGATTTTTCAATACTTAACTAAGGTGCTGGGCAAAGGCCTATCTTTTTCATCTATTAAAATTCATGCCTCTGCCATTTCGGCTCATTACAATACAGAGCCACCAATCTTTTCTCATCCCTTATTAAAACAGTACCTCAGAGGCGCCAAAAATTTAAGGCCTCCAAGGAGAGCGCCAATACTTGCATGGGACCTCAACTATGTCTTGGGGAAACTCACCCTGCCTCCTTTTGAGCCAGCTGCTACTGCTGATATAAAAGTTTTTATCTTGAAAAACAGCTCTGCCCCTAGCAATAACTTCTGCAAGGAGAGTTTCAGAGCTACAGGCACTCATGGCTGTGGAACCTTTTATTTGCTATCCAGACAGGGTCTCCAAGGGTAAACCCAACATTTATGCCTAAGGTGGTGTCCAGTGTGCTCTTAACCAAACTATTGATCTACCAACTTTTTATCCAAATCCACAGAACAAGGGGGAGAGAATTCTGCATTCTTTAGACGTACACAGGCAGCTTAGATTCTACTTGGACAGAACCTAAGTTTTCAGAAAGACCAATTACTAGTGACATGCTGCAGGATCCCAAGGCAAGGCTATCTCAGACTTTTTCTAAGTGGATAGGCCACTGCATTTGTTTCCGCTACTTACAATATGGCAAGCCAGTGCCTAAGGGCATTAGGCCACATTCAACCAGAGCTGCAGCCACTTCAGCAGCCTTTCTCAGGGGAGTACCAACCAAGGGCATTTTAGAGGCTGCTACTTGGAGTTCAGTGCACACCTTTACAAAGCACTATCTGCCACTCTACTCTAAATCCAGGGCAGGCTTTGCCACTGCAGTTCTGCAGGTCCTCATGGCTGCTCCTAATGTGGTTTAGCTCCAGCCTCCCATCCATAGCTTTGGGACTCAACCCAAATATAATGACCAACAGTGAAACACTAACATAGTACAGTTGTGTACACTTGCCATAAATGTAGATGTTGGTGTATTCACTATTGCAGTCCAGGTTACCCACCATCCCCCTTCTATTGGGTGTCTCTCTCTCCCCCTCTCCGTCTCTCTCTCTCCCCCTCTCCGTCTCTCTCTCTCCCCCCTCTCCGTCTCTCTCTCTCACTCCCTCGCAGTCTCTCTCTCCCCCCTCGCCGTCTCTCTCTCTCCCCCCTCTCCGTCTCTCTCTCTCCCCCTCTCCGTCTCTCTCTCTCTCCCCCTCTCCGTCTCTCTCTCTCCCCCCGTCTCTCTCTCCCCCCCCCCCGTCTCTCTCTCTCCCCCCCCCCGTCTCTCTCTCTCTCCCCCGTCCCGTCTCTCTCTCTCTCCCCTCTCCCCCTCTCTCTCTCTCCCCCCCTCCCCTCTCTCTCTCTCCCCCCTCTCCGTCTCTCTCTCCCCCCTCTCCGTCTCTCTCTCTCCCCCTCTCTCTCTCTCTCTCTCTCCCGTCTCTCTCTCTCTCCCCCCTGTCCCGTCTCTCTCTCTCCCCCTGTCCCGTCTCTCTCTCTCCCCCCCTGTCCCGTCTCTCTCTCTCTCCCCCCTGTCCCGTCTCTCTCTCTCTCCCCCTGTCCCGTCTCTCTCTCTCTCCCCCTGTCCCGTCTCTCTCTCTCTCTCTCCCCCTGTCCCGTCTCTCTCTCTCTCTCCCCCCTGTCCCGTCTCTCTCTCTCTCTCCCCTCTCCGTCTCTCTCTCTCTCTCCCCCTCGCAGTCTCTCTCTCTCTCTCCCCCTCGCAGTCTCTCTCTCTCTCTCTCTCTCTCTCTCTCTCTCTCTCCCCCTCGCAGTCTCTCTCTCTCTCTCCCCCTCGCAGTCTCTCTCTCTCTCTCCCCCTCGCAGTCTCTCTCTCTCTCCCCCTCGCAGTCTCTCTCTCTCTCTCTCCCCCCTCTCCGTCTCTCTCTCTCTCCCTCTCCGTCTCTCTCTCTCTCCCTCTCCGTCTCTCTCTCTCTCCCTCTCCGTCTCTCTCTCTCTCCCCCCCTCGCCGTCTCTCTCTCTCTCCCCCTCGCAGTCTCTCTCTCTCTCCCCCTCCCCGTCTCTCTCTCTCTTCCCCCTCTCCGTCTCTCTCTCTCTCTCCCCCAGAGTGCGTCTCTCTCTCTCTCTCCCCCCCTCTCCCTCTCTCTCTCTCTCCCCCTCGCAGTCTCTCTTTCCCCCTCGCAGTCTCTCTCTCTCTCTCCCCTCTCCCCTCTCTCTCTCTCTCTCCCCCTCGCAGTCTCTCTCTCTCTCCCCCCCTCGCAGTCTCTCTCTCTCTCCCCCTCGCAGTCTCTCTCTCTCCCCCTCCCCGTCTCTCTCTCTCTCCCCCTCCCCGTCTCTCTCTCTCTCCCCCTCCCCGTCTCTCTCTCTCCCCCTCTCTCCCCTCTCTCTCTCTCTCCCCTATCTCTCTCTCTCTCTCTCTCCCCTTCCCTCTCCGTCTCTCTCTCTCTCTCCCCCTCTCCGTCTCTCTCTCTCTCTCCCCTTCCCTCTCCGTCTCTCTCTCTCTCTCGCCCCCCCTCCGTCTCTCTCTCTCTCCCCCCCTCCCGTCTCTCTCTCTCCCCCTCCCCGTCTCTCTCTCTCTCCACCTCTCCGTCTCTCTCTCTCTCCCCCTCTCTCCGTCTCTCTCTCTCTCTCTCTCCCCTCTCCGTCTCTCTCTCTCTCCCCTCTCCGTGTCTCTCTCTCTCTCTCCCCTCTCCGTGTCTCTCTCTCTCTCCCCCTCTCCGTCTCTCTCTCTCTCCCCCCTCTCCGTCTCTCTCTCTCAACTACCCAAATCAGAGTGACTGTAGCTACTACCACCCAAGTCACCAGACATACAATCAAATGTAGCTGTGATGTAGAGGCTTCCACTAGGGCAGCTTCCCTTAGGTCTGTCCCTAGATTTGCTTAGCTTGGACTACAGCCCTTGCAAGAGGCTATTGAATCCAAAATTATGGATGCTGCCCTGGGCATTTAAGTCATGTTTGGTGCTGCGGCTGCAGAACTCTTCCAGCCTTTGGAGGAGAAAGGTAAGGAGAACACCTACTTTCTCCTGCCCCAAAATTTCAGAGAAATTTTAAATCTTTGTCAGGAGGCAATCCAAACCATCTCAACTCAAGACCAAGACACCTGGAAAGAACATTCCTTTTGGACTCTACAACAATCTCCACCTCCTAAATATACCTTTACAGAGAGGCCGGAGTCCATCTGACTGCCCATTGACCACTTCACCTCTCCCTTTCAAGCCCTGCTTGGGTGAAGATTACCCAATACTCTTGTGTACTTTACACCATACGGGATGTTTCGTGGTCTGGCAGTCACTACCACCATTTAGGGACATCCCTCAATCGCTCAGAAGGAACTACCACTGTTCCCACTGGTGCTCCAAGCACTTCTGGATCAAGGCACCATCCAGTATGTCCCTACCCATCCTAGCAGAAAGGGATTTTTTTTCCAGGTTCTTCCTACTACCCAGGAAGGAAGGTCCTTGGGAGACTCCTTTTAGAACTCTTTACAAAAAAAAAAAAAAAAAACTTTTTCCTGAAGGTACCCTCTTTCAGGATGTTAACCTTGCAAAAACCCTATTTTCCCCTGATCTCACCTTTGACTTCCTTTGAGACATAAGGCTTATCTAAGATTTTTGGTAGCCTCTGGACAGTTTCAGATGTTCATCGTATTACCCTGCTGTAGTAATCGCACTTGGGTTATCCTGCATTCAGGCGGTCCTGCAGTCTGCCCAAATTCCAAAGTCTTGGTCCGGCGTCTGTTGCGGTCGCTTCTTCCCTGACTTCAGTGCATCTGGGGTACATGAGGCATCCAACGCCATTTTCTTTAGTCTTTCTTGCCGCGCGGTGCCCGAAGCAGAAGCAGTTCGCAAGTGCCGGTCGGTTGACACCTGAGATTTTCGATTTGAATTTCAGTCCGAAGTCTTCAATAAAGCTTAGTACCCCATTGGAGAACATTTTCTTGCCTCAGTCCGATGTCAGAAAGTTAACAATTGCATTTCTTGTGGGAGCAAATGCCTCATAAGGACTTCCATTCCTATTGTATTCCTTGCCTAGGCCCAGACCACGACATCACAGGTTGTCGGTTTTGCGCTAGGTTTACTAAACGCACTAACAAACTCTGTTTTGACTTCACACAGCATTATTTTGGTAGGAAATTCAATTATATCATGCCGTCAGAGCAGCCGATGACCGCAATTCTTAAAAAAAGCAAGGATAAGGACAGGCAGCCTAGGAATAAGCCAGACCCCGAGGCCTCAGCTGGGCCTGTCGCCGGTTCTCTGGTTTTCAGTGAGGCGCCTACGCAGCCCTGTCCACCACAGAGGTGGAACCCCAGACAGCTGCCGACTCCCCCGTGGAGTCTTCTAGGCCGACGCCATCTACCGACACCGGAGCAGATTTAGAAGTAGTCTTTAGACAGACTACACTCACCATTAAATCTTATGCTAAACAAAACCTAAGAAAACTGTTAGTCAACAGGTCAAGGCCCCATGCCTAAGAAACAGATGCTTAAGATGGCTGAAGATTTATATTAGATTTATTATGTTTTTTTAGTTATTTTTTTCTATAAATAAGATTTTGTATTACTTGAATTTTCACACATAATATCAAATGAATGTTAGATGATTTGTTAGTGTTCATAGGGTTAATCACTTGATGAATTGATTGTTTAATTGATGAATATATAAAAGAGAGTGTGCATATTTGAAGGTTTGTTCCATTGAAGGCGAATTGCCGAGGTACCAGGATGGATGAATAACATGGATTAAAGTTGTTTCTCTATCTCACCTTTTGACTGCTTCTTTTGCTGGTGTATTTTTGAACATTTGGTGGATTCGTGGTGGTTGTATTTTGTCATGGAGATCTGTTTTTGAAGAGTTCAGAGTGGTTAGAAATTTTCCTTTGCTGAATTGTTGGAGAAGGAGCGGAAGTGTGCTGCCTCTGATTTATGGACAATGGATGTTAATGATTCATGTTCGGAAGATTTTGCACGTTTAGAACGATTGATGTCCAAGGAAATGACCCTTTTCTATGATTCAAAGTTACTAGAAAAATATGTAACCCTTAGTATCACTCCCAGGAGTTTGCGGATAGATAAACTACCAGCTGGTGGTTTTAAAGAAGAGGAAAATGATCTGTTAGAATGGAGGCAAGCGGCACAGGAGTGCTGCTTAAGTTGGTTAAAAATACTTATAAAAAGAAATCAAAGGGCGATGGACAATCTGCACAAAAAATAACTGATTTACAGCATGAACTTACTAGCAGGGCTTCAACTGCTGTTTTCCAGTTAAACTTCAAAAATATCAATGACAAATTAAAGGTAGAAAATTATATGGCTCGGAAAAAATCCAAGTTAAACAGGGACATTAAGGACTATGAAAAGAAATCTATAATTGGCCATGTAGGGGGTGTCGTTTCTATCAGAGCTCCAAGAGACGCGTAACCGGAAGTGAGGAAGTGTCGTCATGTTCTTCGGTTGAGACTGGGGTAAGCCGCAAGAGCATTTCTTTTGAAAGCATCACAATGGAAGGTTTAGATGGAAGTGTGGAGAATCGAAGGGGTAAGCAGAGCCATCGGAAGACCTATTCTAATGTGCAAACAAGATCAGCGAAGAACCAGGGTAAGACAAGTCATTTCAGCGTCGCTAACTAATTCAAAAAACTAAAGCCAGACTTGTTATGTTCTTTGAAACGACAGATATTTTTGAATCTTAGTCGTTCTGTTCCTGTTACTTTAGACTGTGAAATAACTTTGGAAAACGACGACGGGACTGTTACTCAAAATGGTAACGTTTGCTCTGCTAGCAATGTTAACGTAATGTATAGCGTTGATGCTGATTTGGAATTGGGGACCGTCACTCAAAATGCTAATGTTAGTTGTGTTAGTGATGTTAATTTAACGCACAATATTGATTTGGATTTGATTTCTGAAAATATTGTTGGGACTGCCATTGAAAATGTTGATGGTGGTTTTGCCAATAGTATTGATTTAGCTTGTAAGAATTTGTGTACTGAATCTTTCTGATTTAATTCTATCTGACATGCTTAAGGTTTTGTTAAAAGGCACCAAGTTCATACCCACTAGGTTACCTTCATTGGCGGATGTAATGGTGGATGTTTAAAGATTTGTCCGTAAATTAAATTTAAGGGTATATTTCTCTGAACGAGAAAAACATCTTCAAACTGAAAGCAACATTTTATTAGATGATGAATTGTTAAATTTGAGCACATATGATTATGATGATATGATGCCTGATGAATATAAAGATAATGATTTATCTGAATCTTTTGTAGAGGATACCATTTGTGCAGAAGAATTTTGGGGGGGGGGGTTATGGGCATATTTATGTCCCTTGTTTCCCAGGTGACAGTAATTTTGCTCCTCCTAAGTATTCGCAGGCTATAAATGCATTTGAGCACATTGTTTGCTCCAAACTTGAACAGGCACATAAAGAATTTTATAGAAAAGATAAGGTTTTCAATTTGAATAAATATGAATGGTTGGCCTTAAAAGAGTTGAACAAAATTGGACAAAGTTACCATTAAACCAGCTGACAAAGGGGGTAACTGGGTTGTGATGAATACTGAAAAATATGAACACATAGTTAATGCTTTGATAGGAGAAGACACTTGTCAAACTGAACAACCCTTTGAAACAGTATTCTGAAGAGTTAAGTGAACTATTAGAAAAAGGAGAAAGGTTGGGTTTTTTTTTTTACCAATAAGGATGTGAAAAAACTATTTAAGGAACCTCGTCACCCATACATTTATATCATCCCAAAAATTCACAAAAACATGAGTAATCCACCAGGAAGGCCCATCATCTCTGGTATTGGCTCCTATGTAGAAAGGGTTAACATATTTTTGGATTCCCATTTCAAAAAATATCTTCCCAAAGTCTGTTCCCATGTTAGGAACACTCAAGATGCGTGTTCAGCTGTGCGTGGGGTAGAATGGAAAGAGGAATATTATTGGGCTACAGTTGTTTCATCTTTATATACGAACATCAACATAAGATGGGGTTTGGAGGCCTTGCAGAGGATGATGGGTGAGGGACCACGTACCATGTTTTTGTTTATTGGCACAACTATTTTATGTGGAAGAATGAATGTTAAGTTGTCAATCTCGCCTTCATTCTTGCTGGATGGGTTCTGAGCCAATCCTCGGCTCCGACTCTGCAAATACTAAAGCTCGAGAGCCAATTCCACCGGCTCGAGGCTCCCCTATATCCCACAATGCTAGGCGGTAACTACTCAGATCTCGTTTGCCGCTTAGCTGACTAGGTGCTTCTATCGGCTCTGGCAGGTTAGTAAGTTTTCTTGTTTAAAAACTTCAATTTCAACCCCTATTTTTTCCATTTAGTTTAGTTTTTATTTAAAGTATTCCATTAGTTTAAATCGGGTCCCCTCTAGTGTTAGAATTCCCGTTTTATTCCCCTTTTAACTTTTAGGCCTTTGGCCCACTACCTCTCCTTTCCCTAGTCCTTCAGTGTGACTGGATTTTTATTTTGGTTAAGGGTGTGTCTGTTGTGTGTTTTTCTTCACTCAGCTTTTTAGGATGTCTAAAGACTCCAAGGTCTTAGGCTTCAAGAAGTGTGATTCGTGCTGTCAGAAACAGTCTGACAGACTTACTTGTGTATATTGCCTGGGACATTTGCACCTGCAGGACTCATGTGCTGTGTGCCATGCATTCAGCCTTAGAGTCCTGCAGGAATGCAAAAATTGATTCTCCGTGGCTTGTTAAAGCCTGAAGGCCCCCCGACCCAGTCTGCGTCGGGGAAGCCTAAGACTTCCAGACAATCGGCTCCAGTTTCAGAGCCGTCCCCTGGAAGCATTAAAATGGTTTCGACATCGGCTCCGACTGGAGCCGATGTTTCCAAATCTCATACTGTTACCTTTGCTCCGGCTGGAGCCAAGGTTGACAAGACTCAGTTGGCTCCGATAGGCTTATCGGAGCCACCTTCAAAGAAGAGGTTTAGGTCCCCTTCCATCGGCTCCGGGATCCCCTCTTTCGGAGCGGAGCCATAGATCTCATTCCTCTCTGTCCTCCAGGCTGTCCGACCATGATTTACAAAGGGTGGTGAGTAGACTTCTCAAATCTGAGGCACTGGCCCAAATGCTGCACAGCCCTACTCAACAGTCAGCGGCTATTTCCATCCCTGATTTTATTCCTCCTCCGACTCCTTTGAGTTCGGAGACGGGGCTCATTGGAGCCGTGGCTGTCGGTGCTTCGGAGCCGATACCTTCCCTTTCGGCTCTGTCGTCTGCTCCGATTTCCTCATTGGAGGGATCTCGGCGCCGAGCTTCCCTCGTCGGCTCCGAGGGGGCAAGTGGCATCGGACCCTTGTCCGACCCCGTTCTCCCTCTTGGGGTGTCTGCACTGGTGAGTTCGGCTCCGACATCAGCCTCGGAGCCGTCCCTGTCGGTGCTGGGGGGGGTCCTTGGCTCCTCGGAGCAGGGACCTCCGGCCTTGGCTGATGGGGGCGCCTTCGAAGTCATGCAGAGCATGCTAGACCCAGTGTCTACCCCACAGTCTGCTCAGTCAGCTCCTCCCTCTTCAGTGCCTGCAGTGATTTCTACCCATCCCCTTGTATCAGACCGCAGAGAGCCAACTCCTCAGGTTTCCCCATTGGGAATTTCCTCCTCTTCAGAGGCCTCTCCTGATCCGGTAGGAGAACCCCCTCTGAAGAGATGGTGCAAGAGTAAGCACATTGACTCCCCTGAGTCTATCACCTCTGACACTGACTTGGAGGAATCTGAAGGTTCCCCTCTGTCCCCCTCTGAGGATGTCTCCTTTGCTGACATCCTTGAAATCCTGAAACAGAGGGGGAACTGGCTCGCCCTTAACCCTTCAGAGGACGAGTCAGTTTACCTTGAGGCGTTTGGCTCTCGTCCTTCCACCTCCTGGGTGTCCCCTCCCTTTGACCCCCTTATGGAAGTGGTGGCAAGGAAGGCTTGGACGGCCCCTGATTCTGTGGAACCTACCCCAAGGAGGCCGTCAATTTATTACTGCCCCTAAGGAGAAAGAGTTTCTATCTAAAGGTGTCTCTGTTGATGCCATGGTGGTGGCCGCAGCCACTAAGGAGTTAGCCGATCCTTCGGTACCTGTCCATCCTCCTAATAAGGAGTCTAGGACCATGGACAGGTACAGTAAGCGGATGTTTTCATCAGCGACCTTTTCAATGCGGTCACTGAACTACTTGTGTCACTTCACCCGTCTCCAGAGAGATTTGCTCCAAGGATATGGGTGAGGCTATACAGGATCCAACAGCTGAGGGGTTCCAAGACCAAATGAACTCCCAGTTGGCAACCCTGAATTCGATTAACTCCTCCATGCAGCTTGACTCTTATGTTGCTGATGGGCCGAGTAATAGTAGGTGTAGCTTTACGACGTCACGCCTTGATGCGGCTATGCAATTTTGCGGACCCTTTCCAGGCGTCCTTCACCAATTCCCCCTTTGATGGCTCAACATTGTTTGGTCCTCAGGTGAAGGATACATTGACTATGTGCGAGGTGGAAGGTAAGACTCTCTGCCGTGGGAGTCCGTTTTTCTACCCCTTATCCAAAAGGTCAGAGGGGAGGAAAAATGTGGTTCTGCAAACCTCAGGGAGTCTCATCTGACGCACAAGGTCGATACCCCTCTAGAGGCAGAGGGGGGAATAAATGCTGCCCTAGGGGCAGAGGAGGTCCGCAAAACCAGGGTAGAAGAGAAACTTTCTCTGATAAACCCTTTCAGCATCCCTGAGGAGCTGCCCGGCTGTCCACCATCTGAGGCAGTCGGGGGAAGATTATCACTGTACCCAAAAGCCTTTCTTTCCCTCACCCAAGACAAATGGGTACAGTCAATCATATCAGAGGGCTACAAAATTCCCTTTACACATCCCAACCCAAAGGATCCCTTCCAGACGTTCCACCCAGTCTAAGGGAACAAGCAGCACTAGAAATATCAAAGCTGCTGTCAAAAAGAGCTATCCAACCAGTCCCAGCAGACCAGCAAGGATCCGGAATCTACTCCAAATTCTTTTTGGTACCAAAAAAAAACAGGGGACTGGAGACCTATACTGGATCTCAGCAAGTTAAACAATTATATCAAAAAAAGTTCCATATGGTCACGCTACAGTCAATTCTACCCTTCTTGGGTCAGGACAATTGGATGTGCTCGATAGACCTTCAGGATGCGTACTACCATATCAAAATGCACAGACTCTCCAGGAGGTTTCTCCGCTTCAGGCTGGGAGCCAGTCACTACCAGTTCAGAGCCCTGCCCTTTGGTCTCACTACAGCCCCCCCCCCCCCCCCCGAGTTTACCAAATGCATGGCAGTGGTCGCGGCTCACTTGAGACGTCAAGGATTCCAGGTGTTTCCATATTTAGACTGGCTCCTTACCACCACCACCAGACATCAACTGCTTCTATTCAGAGACTTCATCATCCAAACTTGCCAAGCTCTAGGCATTTCAATAAATTTCGAAATCTGCCTTGTCAATCTATTACCTTTATAGGCGCCACCTTAGACACACTCAATCTTTCCGCCAGACTTGGAGCAAAGAGTGTTAGATATCCGCAAACAAGTTTACCTTCTGTTACAATGCAACAAGGTCAAAGCCAGGGTAGTTTTGAAGGTATTAGGACTCATGGCAGCTACTGTCACCCTTCTCCCCTTAGCTCGTTTCCACATGAGGATCCTCCAGTGGATGCTGTTTACTCGATGGTCCTTCCAACAGCTCCCGATGTCTCGCATCATACTAATAACTCAATCATGCAAGAATCTCCTGTCTTGGTGGATCACATCACCTCAAGTTCTCCAGGGCAGACCTTTCATCCCCCCCCCCCCCAGTCGCCACTGTGACAACGGACGCCTCCCTGATCGGGTGGGGGGGGCATTATCAGGGCAGGACAGTCCAGGGCACATGGCAACCTTTAGAGTGCCACTTGCACATAAATGTCTTGGAGATGAGAGCAGTGCTTTTAGCGTTGCAAGCCCTTCAGGACTCTTCCCTCAGGGACTATTGCAATTCAGACTGACAACATGTTTGTAGTGTGGTACATCAACAAACTGGGCGGAACCAGATCCTACCCCTTATGTCGAGAGGCACTCGGACTTTGGCAGTGGGCGATTTCTTCTCGGCGTTTTCTGATAGCAACGCACATTCCTGGGAAGTCCAACGTGATTGCGGACAAGTTGAGCAGGGCCATTCTCATGCCCCACGAGTGGTCTCTAAAGAAATCGGTGCTGGAAGAAGTCTTCCAAAGACGGGGCCAGCCTTGCTACGATCTTTTTGCTACTCCCCAAAACAGCAAGTGTCACGACTTCACTCTCTTCCTGTTACCAGGCCATCCCACCAGAGACGCTCTAGTCCACGATTGGCCCCGGGGTCTTTTGTATGCTTTTCCCCCTTTTCCACTGATATCTCAATTAATTCAGAAAGCTATCGCCTTGAGAGTTGCAATGATCCTCATTGCCCCACGCTTCAGCAGAAATTGGCCAAAAAAAAAAAAAAATTGGTCCTTTCCGGTTTCTGACAGGCCACAGAGGGGTAAATACAGGCGCGCAAGGGGCAGAGGACAAGCACAAATCCCTTACAAACCTCTCCAGTGGGGCACTTCAACACAGAAGGGAGGAAAAGACAGGTCCCAAGCCACTAGAAGGCAAACACAATGACTTAAACATCAAGCTGCCGAGCAAAACCCTCTTGGCAGCTCCCTTGGGAAGAAAATTAACACTTTTTTTGCAGACAACTGGCGCATCGTCACAAAGGACAAATGGGTCCTAGACGTTATCTCACACGGATACAGATTCCGTTTCCACACCTTGCCAAGGATAAAAGGAATGCCAAACCTGCCACAAAATCAATGGGCAGAGGCACAAAAACAAATTACAGCTCTCATGGACATGAAAGCCATCTAACTGGTACCTACACAGGAGCAAGGCTAAGTATTTTACTCGAGGCTCTTTCTAGTCCCCAGAATGGGCAATGCTTGGAGACCCATTCTGGACCTTTCAATTAACACTTTCTTGCAAGTACCCAAATTCAAGATGCTAACACTACAGCAGCAGCTTCCCATGTTGGGCAAGAAAGCTTGGCTAGTAACGTACCTCAAGGAGGCATACCTGCATGTCCCCATCAGACAAAATTGCAGAAGATACCTCAGTTTCATTGCAGGTTCAACTCATTACCAATTCTCTGCACTGCCCTTTGGTTTATTTACTGCGCCCAGGGTCTTCACAAAATGCCTGGCACCAGTAATTGCATACTGCAGACAGAGGGGAATTCAAATATTCCCATACCTGGACGACTGTCTCATACAAGCAGAAAGCAAGGACATTCTCTTACAACAGCTGGCTTTTGTAAGACATCTAAGTTGCCTAGGGTACACGGTAATCTAACAGAAATCAAAACTAGTGCCCCCTCAAACTGACATTCCTGGGTGCCAGCTTGAATACAACTGCCCAGATGGCTTATCTGATGCCAGACAAACTACAATTAACTCAATACTTCAGAACAATGGCAACAAAGATCCAACTCCCTGGAAGAAAAATTCTGCAGGCCTTGGGCTTCATGGCATCTTGCATACTACTAATACCATTTGCAAAACTGCATATGATGAAATTACAATGGTACCTAAAAAGCGTATAGACTCAACAGTCACAGCTTGGAAACACTGATAACTCTCATTCCCTGCCTTCAACAGGAGTTTCTATGGTGGTCACAGGCTTGTCACCTCAAGGGTCAGCCTTTCATCCTACCACCCAGCCAGGCAAACTATGACAACAGATGCATTGGACTATGCCTGGGGGCACACATGGCAGGACGGTGCGTTAGGCTGGACAGTTGATCAAAGGAATCTGCACATCAATCAAAAAGAAATGCTAGCTGTACAAAATGCTGACAGCCTTCAATGACCTCTTGCATCCAGGACAGCTTATAAGGACAGACAACACCACAGTAATGTGGTACATAAACAAGGGGGCACACACTCCTACCCCTCTATGCAGGCAAGCGATGACCTTGTGGAACACAGCACTGGCTTACCAAGTTCAATTACAAGCTCAATTCCTGCCAGGAAAAAAACATACTGGCAGACTACCTAAGCAGAAACATCATGGATCCCCACGAATGGAAACTGGATCCACAAGTATTCGCAATGAGAACTCAAAAGTGGGGCCTCCCAGACATAGTTTTGAGGGCTGGCAAACGGGTCTATCCCCTAACAAAGTTTGCACAAGGACTTTTCACCAACAAGCTTGGAAAGTGGACGCTCTCTCATTCAGTTGGAAAATGCTAACAGTATATGCCTTTCCTCCACTACCCCTTCTCACAAAGGTGCTACTGAAAGTCAGGATGGAGAGACCCCGAATTATACTAATTGCTCCAGACTTGCCACACCAGCACTGGTACCCACTATTCAGGAATATGGCCCACCATGGATTCTACCACAAATTACCCACCTGCTCACACAGCAAGACAATCGGATTCTACACAGCCAGCTCAAAACCTTAAACTTGGCTGCATGGCACATCACCTAGGCAACCAGCCAGCTCCTCTCTCAAGCTGTTATGGAAGTTATTCTAGAGGCCAGGAGGCCAAGCACCAGGAAAGCCTACTCAGACAAATGGAAAAGGTTTTGCGCCTGAAACCAAGCTAAAGGCCAAAATACCCTTCAGCCTGACATACCTCATTCTGCAATATGTAACTGATGTTACACAAAGGGCTTTCTTTTTTATCTATTAAAATCCATGCCTCAGCTATTTCTGCTCACTACAACACTGATCCTCCTTTATTTTCACATCCACTCTTAAGGCAGTTTCTCAGAGGGGCCAAGAACATTAGGCCTCCCAGGAGAGCACCAACACCTACTTGGGACCTCAATTTTGTTCTGGAAAAACTCACGCTACCTCCTTTTGAACCAGCTTTCTCAGCTGACCTAAAGTTTATATCCTGGAAGACTGCCCTGCTGCTAGCAATCACTTCAGCTAGAAGAGTTTCAGAGCTTCAGGCACTAATGGCAGTAGAGCCTTTCCTCATTTTTCATAGACAGGGTTTCTCTCTGAACTAACCCCTCCTTTATGCCCAAGGTGATATCCAGTGTGGCCCTAAATCAAACCATCCATTTGCCCACCTTCTTTCCAAATCCACAGAACAAAGGAGAGACTCCTGCATTCCTTGGACATTAACAGACAGCTACGTTACTACTTGGATAAAACTAAGGTTTTCAGAAAATCTGACCAGCTTCTTGTATCCTATGCTACAGCATCGCAAGGAAAGGCTATCTCAAAACAAACCATTTCCAAATGGATAGGACATTGCATACGTTTTTACTACACCCACCATGGAAAACCAGTTCCTGCTACCATAAGGCCACACACTACCAGGGCAGCAGCTACATCTACAGCCTTCCTCAGGGGGGTACCAACCAAGGATATTCTGGAAGCTGCAACATGGAGTTCAGTACACACCTTCACCAAACATCATCACTTACCACTTCACTCTAAGACTAGGGCGGGCTTCGCCACTGCAGTTTTGCAGGTCCTTCTAGCCCCCTCTAACCATGTTTGACTCCTCCACCCATCCTTAGCTTTGGGATTCTACCAAAGTGTGATGACTGCAGCAGGGTAACACTATGAACATAGTACAGTTTTGTGCCTACAATAAATGTAGATGTTCAAGTGTATACCCTGCTGCAGTCCAGGTAGCCCTCCCTCCATCCCCTCCTAAACTAGCTGAACTTGTCTCTATTCTATACAACCTCTGGTGTATTTGCTTGTGCCGAAGGGTTTTGTTTTACTTTTTTCAAGATGGCTATATATACATAGATTTTTGCCTACCTATTAAGGGCACCTGGCATCTGGGGCAAGAAAAACTGAAGAAGATGGCGTTGGATGCCTCTGATATACCCCTGGCGCTCTGACGTCCAGGAAGAAGTGACAGCAGCCGACGCCGGACCAAGACTTTGGAATTCTGGCAGACTGCGGGACCGCCTGACGGCAGGATAACCCAAGTGTGACTGCAGCAGGGTATACACTCTAACATCTACATTTATGGTAGGTACAAAACTGTTCTTAGGTGTATACTAGGCTAATGACCCTGGAGCCTTTACAAGTGTAGGCTGTAGGATTACCCTGGCGTTGTGCCACCCAACCTTCGTTCCTGGCATCTTAGAGTAGAGCCACTGGAGTGATCCCCGGGGTGAATTTTCTATTTCCCATCCACTCATCAAGATTTCTCTTGAGGGCCAGCGAGGTGCTCTGCTTGACATGTATGATAAGTCTATCCCATAGCATGGGCAGTCTCTGGGTTTTGAACCTGTCCCTCTAGCATACTCTGTGGTAGGGAGGTTGAGGTCTCTGGAGCGTGTGGTGCCACGGGATTGTTTTTTATTTAGATGTAGCATTCCTAACAGAGCTGGGTCAGACTTGGCTTTAAGTCCAGCAGAGATCACCTCTAAGTAGGTGATGGACCAAGAACAGTTGAGTTTGAGTCTGTCCATATAGGACAAGTGTTTAAGGCCTAGGATCCTCTTTGTGAGGTACTTATGCGGCCTCTCCAGTTGTTGCAGGTGTCTAGTGAGGAACATGCCAAATGGGGCGGTTTACTTGATTGGCTTAATGAAGAGTAGAGGGAGCCAATTACCTTTTTCTTGTGTTTTTTTTTTTTTTTTTTTCCCCTGGATGCAAAACCCTTAATGAGATGTGCCACATAGGACTTTCTGATCAGTGGCAATGTGGTGGTTGAGAGGTTGCTCTCAACCTGTGTTCCCAGATTTCTTAACGCCTTCTGTGTTCAGTGGACTACCATCAATGTGGTAATTCAAGGGAACCTGTTTTTTCTCAAAGGGGATGAAGATGCATTTTTTGGCATTGAGCTTAAGGCCATGGTTCTGACACTCGTCTGTCTCATTGAGGCCTTTCTGTAGGATGTCAGCATCACTTGGGGAGATAATAGCTCCCAATTTGCAAGCATCAGCAAACTGTCAGCCAGAGTCCCTTTGTGTTGGCCTGGACTTGAGAAGTAGATACCAGAGGACCCAGGACTGAACCCTATGGGACTCAACTCGTGACTGGTTGGCGGTCTGACTTGGGGTCAGCTACTTCCAAACTGTGGGTTCCATCTTTGAGCCGGTTTGCAATCCACCTAGTGATACAAGGGGTTGATGCCTAGCTTGTGAAGTTTTTCTATGATTCCTGAGTGCGGGATGGTATCAAAGACCTTGGCCAGATCAAGGTAGGCCATATGAACTACCTTATTTTCATCCACAGCTCTGGGGACTGACTCGAAGTCAACTAAGTTGAGCAGGCATGAACTACCCTTCACAAAACCAAACTGTGTAGGATCCAGAGTTTGGAGATTCCCTATATCCTTGTTTGTTAGGTCCATGATGATGCGTTCCGTAGCTTTACATATCGGACTTGTCAGGCTAATGGGGCGATAGTTCCTGTGGTCTGTAGTCGCTCCTCCTTTGTGGAGAGGGATGACACTAGCAGTGTGCTATTCTGTGGGAACAAAGCCTGAGGTGAGGTTGTGATTTGAACAGGGCACACAAGTGAGGTGCCAGTTCACTTTGTAGTTAATGTAGAACACAGCCAGGGATGCTGTCAGGTGCCATAGAAGCTGTATTCTTGGCCTTGGACATTGCTGTTTTAACTTGTGCAGCAGAAATACTGGGTGCCTGGCAATCTACTGGTATTGTGATTGGTCCTTGGGGGGGGGGGGGGGGTAACGTTGGCACTGAATCTGTTTGCCAGTATATTTGCAATATCGGTTGGGTCTGTGTAGGAGATGCCATTGTGCAGTAGCTCTGAGCAAATCTGGGTATTGCCATGGAGATTCTTTACATAACTATAGAAGGCCTAAGGCCTTGTGGTTGTCTGTACTATCTGCTGCAATTCTGTTTTCGTAGCTAGCTTTAAAGATTTGATGAGGGATCTCAACCTTTTGCTGAGGCTGAAAAGGGAGTCTCAAGTCTTGGGACTTCACATTATTCCGCATCAGTTTCCTCCTTCTGTTGTAGAGTTTGTTTGGCAGGGGACCACCAGGTTGTTTTTTTTTTTCAGAGGAGAGTTTAGTTATATTGGGTATGGTGAGATCCATGAATTTGTGTTTGTAGAGTGCATTGGTGTATATGGCAGTCATGCAACTATTCTCCATTTGCATGGGTGCTGTGAAGTCAGCCACCTCTGTTTTTAGGAGCCCAAAGTTAGCTTTGGAGAAGTTTTTCATGGTGATTATCTTTGTTGGGGGGGTGGGAGAAATCTGGATTTCCAAGGTGATTAGCTTGTGATCAGATCTAACCAGGGAGGAGTTTACTATTGGTGTGAGCAATGGTCCCCCATATAAATAGTAACCAGGTCAGGGATGTTACTACCTGTAGTGGGAGTAAGAACGAGTTGGTCCAGGGTATTGGAATTAATGATTTCCAGAAAGCGTTGGCCAAGTATATTGGTACAATAGTAGTTTTCCCAGATAATGGAGGGGTAGTTGAAGTTGCCCAGTATGAGTGTCGGGTTGGACCCTAATATTCTCTAGGGTGCTTAGGAATGTGGAGTGTGAATCTTGGGACATGACTGGGGACATATGGCACGGTATTACCTGAATCACTGTTACCCAATGTTAACTGCACCTGAAGTATTGTATGCGTTATGTTGGGCTACCAGTCTGGAGGTGTGTGCATTCTTTATGAATATGGAGACACCACCGCCTTTGGAGCTCCGGTCCAAGTTCTGGGGCCGAAAGGGGTGGAATGATTTGTAGCCTGGTAGTGCAGGGGTGCTCTCTGCTGCTTTGAACCAGGTCTCTATTACAGCACAAATGTCTCCATTTTAAGGAGTACTTGAGCACATTTTGAGATGGACTACGGTAGTAATTTGGTCTTTGGAACGCCTCCTAAAAAGCACTGTAGGGGTGGCAAGAGCCTTGGCCAGTGTATGGAACCCCAGGGGTGGCAGATGCAGGCCATCTGTCAAAGCACCGAGGTCTGTCAGTCATGTCATCCCAGGCAGATAGATACTGAATCCCTTTAGAATGACACCAGAAACTTAGCTAATTGTTGAAATCCATCATTTTCTGCATGTACTGTGGTATTCTGGGTGATAGGATGCTGCTCAGGGCTAGGGTCATACCTGCCTGGACTACATAATCTGAGTACTCCTCCATATCTCTGTTCATTTAGTTCAGGGAGGTATGTCTGCCATTCACACCCACATGTACAGTGACACAGGTATTTGTACCTGTTGAGGGACCAGAGTATTTGCATTATGTGGCGGATCCTGGCATCTGACAGGCAGGTGACTTTCTCCTTATTCAGCCTAGTGAGTGGGACATCAGTGTGCCTCACTATCGAGTCATCTATGACTAGTGTGTTGGGCATGCTGTTTTGCCTCAGACTTTGAGTGGCACTCTGTTTTAGGAGAGTTGTGTCTCGTGATGTGTGGTGGAGTGAGTTTCTGCCTTGGAGGTCTCTGCTGTTTGGTTAGATTTTTGAGAGCCTCTGCAAGGTGGGTGTGTGGCTTCTATTTTTATGTGAAGGCAATGCTGGTGTGTGTGCTGGAGGGGCTGTGATCCATGTGGTGCAAGTGCTGACCTTCTCTTAACCAGCTATTCCAGTCTTGGCTGAAGTGTATGTGGCTTTCAGTTTGGATATACAAGTGCATCTCATGTCTGAGTGTTGGAGGGGGTAAGAGGAGAGGGTTGTCAGTGTACATGACAGCTGCTACATTGCCACAGGATGCCCAAGTTCACCAGGGTAAAAAAGGAAAGTACAGGGAACTGACCTTTAGACATGGCTGGAGCGGCTGGGATCAAGTACTTGAGCAGTTTCCTTGAACGTTTAGTGTTGGTAGCACTTGTGCATTACAGTAATAGCTACAAGAAGTCTGAAGTGCTAAAGCTAGTAAAAGTGCAGGAGAGGAGAGAACTAGCAGATCTAAGGGAAGCCTTGAACAGACTTTGGCACTGCTCAGAAGCTTACAAACAGTCCTGGATTACAGCAGATCTGTATCTGGTTGCAGGAAAGGTGGGAAAACGGTTGCAGATGTGTGCTTTTTAAACCAGAAATTTGACAGATGGAGAAACTTACCAAATAGTCAAACTACAATTTGTGCCAAAAACCACTCCTCTTATGGTAGGCTACCTCGTGCTTACCACTCCCACTGATAAGCTAGAAGGCTTCCTTCCAACACAGGCTTGGGGGGCTCAGAAGCTTACCAACAGTCGATACAGCAAGTCTGTATTTGGACTAGGCTAGTTAAGGAAAGACTGCGAACAAGCTTAGAAATTTTTTCTTTTTACAGAAAAGCAGGTAAAACAGCAGTAAATACAATTTAAAAGCAGTGCAGGCTGACACTTGTGTGCAGCAATATTTGTGTGTAGATATATTGTATACATATAGATATATAGATATATAGATATATATATATCTGTATAGATGTATAGATGTATAGATATATAGATGTGTATATAAAATTGTATGTGACTTTTTTTTTGGGGGGGGGGGGGAGTGAACAGAGCAGGATTAAGTTGCTACAGGGGTTGTCCTTCCCAAATGCTCTTTGTACACTGTGGATACAGCTGGAGATGGAACTAGGAGTGCCTGAAATAGGAATATGATCTCACTGCACTCAGCTTGAGTGAGCAAATGAGATGGGCCCAGGAGGAGTATCCAAATACTAATTTACAAGAGGGGTGGGCAGTTTCAAAGCCACCAAGATTATCACCAAAACATGAACAAAGAGGGTGGGGTGGGGAACTAACTGTAGACGGATACTAAAATTTTCAATTAATCAGTGAATAAATAAAATGCAGTACTATATGAAAAAGTGCAGATAAGTGTATTTAAATTGCCCTCCTCTGCCTGAGGATTCAGATGCAGAGTAATCCATTCCCTCTGCCTCCCCGCCAGAGGATTTTTCTTTTGGTGAAACCTTGCATACTTTAAGAGAACATTTCCAATGGGAATGCCAAGACTTTCCTCTGTCCAAAAAGAGGCTCAGGGAATTTCTGGAGTTGCCTCAGTACAGGCCTTTAGCTCTATACCCCCTGTCTTGGATGTTGTGGATGATTTTATGGAATCCATTCTTACTCCTGACACTTTCCCTCCGGCCTCTAGGAAACCAGACAGGTACTACAGAGTACCTGATACTCTGATTGCTTTTCAAGAATCCTGCTGCTGATCCAGAGAATTTCCCAGGGGCCTAGATGTCAAGACTACTACAGCCAAGAATCCCACCCCTTCGGACAGGGATTCCAGAGCTTTGGACAGATGGGGTAAAGTATATACCTCTGCAACTCTTGCTATTGGGGCATTGAATTGCCAGTTTCACATGCTGAAGTACCGGCAGCATATAGAACTAAGTGGCAACTTTTTCAGACTCTGCAGAAAGTACAATTGCAGGAGCTTATGCACTAGCATACTTTGCAGTGTGGCGTTGACGCGCTAGCTGCATCTTGCTGAGCAGCGGTCACTGGCATTGTACTGAGATGCGCTTGGCTGAAGGAGCAGACCTTGCCAGACCATGTAAAATCAGTTACTGGACGCACTTTTGAATAAGGACTGTTTGGCACCAAAGCAGAAGCGGTTCTTAAGATGGGGGAGGGGGAGCTAAATCTATGCAGACTGTTGAATTATAAGTGCAATCCCCTAGATTCAGTAGGCATTGCCCTTCAAAAGCATTGGTCCTTTCCATCCCCCTCCAAGCCATCCCAAACCAGACCCAGGAGAAAGACCACCCAGACTACTGTCTCAGGGTATGCAGAGATCTAAGCAATGGAGCGCTCCCATCCCTAAAGCAGGAAGTGGTAATCCACCTCCTTACAGAAAAAGATCACAATGACTTTATTTACTGCACTTCACAGCCCTGCCCAGTTGCTTTCCTCCCTAGGAGGAAAACTTGCCCTTCATGCAAAAAACTGTCCATTACTCAGGACCGGTGGACCCTCAACATTGTATCCCAGGGATACAAATTTTATTTCCATTCACTGCCAACTCGGTGGGTTTTCAGACCTTCCTCCAAACCAGTGGGCAGAGGCTCAAAACCAAGTACTTTCCCTGTTCAGTATCAGATCTATTTAGCCTGTTCCAATAGAACAGAGGGGTCAAGGATTCTACTCCTGACTTCCTGGTACCCCGGAAAGAGTGCTTTTGGCACCCAATCCTGGTTCTTTCAATTCTAAACACCTTCCTAGTGGTATCAAATTCAAAATGCTTACCATACTACAGCTTCTTCCTATGCTAGCCGAGGATGCCTGTTTAGTCACCCTATATCTGCACATCCCCATAAGGGAGTCATGCAGGAAGTATCTACACTTCAGGGCAGAATCTGTGCATTATCAGTTCTCTGCACTTCCCCTTGGCTTGTCTACTGCGCCCAGGGTATTCACAAAATGCCTGGTTCTAGCCATTGCATACCGCAGGCAGAGAAATATCCAAATTTACCCATACTTGGAAGACTGCCTGAGGCAGGCAGTCAGGAATTGCTACTGCAGCACCTGACAATTGTACCAAAAAAAAACCTTCACTTCCTTGGGGTACATCAACTAAAAAGTCAAAACTGGTACCCAGTCAAATTGTATTCCTGGGAGCAAGCATGGACACAACTTCCCAGATGGTATAAACTACAAACAAATGGAGACCAGAACCCAGCTATTGGCAAGAAATACTGCAAGCCCTAGGCTTCATGGCCTCATGTATACTGCGGATTCCATATGCAAGACTGCATATGAGGAAATGTCATTGGTACACAAGTCTTGGGTGCCAATATTCTCAGGACCTGGAAAGTCATTCCCATCATACCCTGTATGACAGTTCCTTTGGGCAGAAGCATGCAGCCACAAGGGACTGCCATTTACTCAACCCCACACTGCCCAGACCTTAACCACAGACGCATCAGACTATTCCTGGGAGGCACACATGGACAGCATATGTTTTTGGTGCCACTAAAGCCAGTCAAATTCATCTGCTCATCGGCCAACAGGAGATGCTAGCTGTACAGAATGCCTTGAAAGCTTTCAGATCCCTACTCTTCCCAGGACAACTGCTAATAGTTTCATAGCTGCCTAGTTTAGTACTAGGCTATCTGCCCTGGGGCATTTGCAAGCCTAGAGATGTGGCTTTCGCCACCCCATGTACTGGTACTAAGGTGTATAGAATAAATTTAGAATACTGTGCCTTTGTCTAGTAGTGACACATTGAAGACCCCCTTACTTATAAAATTAGTTTACTGTGCCTCTCAAGTAGCGACACAGGGGTGACCCCCGGGGTAAACCTGCAATCTCCCATCCACTCGTCAAGATTTGAGAGTTAGTGAGGGGCTCTGCCTAACATGGACTGGGATTTTGTTAGAGTATGGGAAGCCTCTGAGTTATGAATCTGTCCCTCCAGCATGTTCTATTCATGTTTGTACTGAGGTTTAAATCTTTGGCTCTCGTGGTTCTTATGGATTTGGATTTTTTGAGGTGGAGCATGTCCAATTCCTGGTTGGACATGGCCTTGTACGTCAGGCACAGATCACCTCTGAGCAGGCGGTATGCTACTGAATAGAGCTGGAGTGTTTTTAGCCTGGCAGCATATGACATATGTTGGAGACCCTTGATCCTCTTGGTGAGGTACTTTTGGGGTCTCTCCAGCTGTTGTAAGTGCCTGGTGAAGTACATACCAAATGGGGCATTGTACTCAATCATGGGCCTGATAAGGGAGGAGTACAGGGGCACGATGACCTCCTTTGATCTGGATGTGAACCCCTTCATGATAAGGTGGGCAAGGTAGAAAGTCTTTCTAACCACTTTGGCAATGTGGGTGTCAAATGAGAGGTCACGATCAACTTGGGTCCCCAGGTCTCTGATTACTTTTTCGGTACTCAGTGGGTTACTGTCTGATTTGTGGGTACTTTGTTTTTCCCAAAGGGTATGACTATACATTTCTTGGCATTCAGTTTAAGGCCATGATTCCGGCACCAGTTGTCCGTTTCGGTGAGGCCTTTCTGTAGGATGCATGTCTCAGCTGGGTGTATCGACTATGGCGCCTAGTTAAGACAGATACCACAGTTATGTGGTACATAAGCACAGGGGAACCCATTCCTACCCACTCTGCAGGCTAGCCATGGCCCTGTGGAACATGGCCTTGGACAAAAAGTCCATCTACAAGCTCAATTACTGCCAGGCAAGCAAAACTCACTGGCAGATGACCTAAGCAGAAATCTAGATCCCCACGAGTGGCATTTGGAGGCCAGTACCTTCAACCTTCTAATTTCAGAAATGGGGGGACCCAGAGTTGGATCTCTTTGCCTCCCCCTACAACCACCAGCTCAGTGAATTCTGCACCAGGAATGCTTACAGCAGGGCCTGGAAAGTGGATGCCCAGCTTTTCAGTGGGAAAAGCTCTCAATCTATGCCGTCCCCCTCTGCTCTTTCTCTCAAGAGTATTACTCGATACAGCAAGACAGGCCAAGGACAATTCTGATTGCCCCAGACTGCCCATGCCAGCACTGGTACCCAGTACTGCACAGCTTGACACCAGTGCCATCCTGGCACCTACACAAGACCCTAACCTTGCTCTCTCAGGAGGGACAGATTTTGCATCCACAACTGCAAACTCTGAATCATGCAGCCTTGAATTCTCCCCCAGCAACCCTAAGCAAGCAGGTGCTGGACGTCTTTCTTGAAGCCAGAAGACCCAGTACAAGTAAATCCTATGCTGATAAGTGGAAAAGGTTCTTCTCATGGATTAAATACAAAGGAGAATACACTACTCTGCCCTCCCTGCCTCTAATCCTGGACTATTTAACAGATATGCTTCACAAAGGCCTGTACATGCCTCAGCCATTTCTGCACATTACAACACTGAGCCACCTCTTCTCGCACCCCCTGATCAGTTCCTGAGCGTGTCAAACAACTTTAGGCCACCAAGGAGAGCACCCAACACCAGCTTGGGACCTTAACTTTGTATTGGAAAACCTCACGCTTCCTCCCTTTGAACCTGCTGCATCAGCAGGGTTAAAATTTCTCTTGGATGAACAGCCTTGCTTCTAGCCATTACTTCAGTTAGAAGAGTGTCCGAGCTACAAGCACTGATGGCTGTGGTAAACATTTTCCATGTTGACAGTTTCCCTCAGGACTAACCTTTTTTATGCCTAAGGTGGTGTCCAGTGTAGCTCTCGACCAGTCCATCCATTTGTCACCCTTCCCCAATCCTCAAAGTAAAGGGGAAAGGATCCTGAACTCCCTGGACGTGCACAGACAGCTCAGATTCCATCTTGATAGGACTAAGCCCTTCAGAAAATATGACCAGTTATTAGCTCGGCAACAGGGGCAGAGGGCAAAGCCATTTATAAAATCATTTCCAAATGGATAGCACACTGCATCAGTTTCTGTTGCATGCACCATGGGAAACCAACCCCTCAGGGTCAGAACACATTCCACTAGTGCAACATCTACCTCTTCAGCTTTTCTCAGGGGAGTCCCTACCAGGGACATCCTGGAAGCTGCTCCTTGGAGTTCTGTGCACACCTTCACCAAGCATTACCACCCGCCTGTCTTTCAAATCAAGGGTAGATTTGGCTACAGCAGTCCTGCAAAACATACTAACCAGCCCTAACACTTCTTGACTGCCTCCACCTTTTTTTCAGCTCTGAGAATCCACCCGTGTGATGACTGCAACTGTGAATACACTCTAACATCTACATTTATGGTAAGTGTACACAACTGTAGTTTCACTGCCTACTCTAGAAATTATTCCTCTTCCTCAGTAACTGGGAAGGATAATGCTTTCAATGGACAGATACAGTGCGCGAATTCTGATGAATAAATTGTGACATGGGCTGAGAACACATGTATATTGCCTATATTTGCTTGGATGTTCAGACAATTGTTACTACTCTGTAGAACTAACAAAGTTGTTTCCTTTTCCAGCAGAACTTGAGGTAAATGTGTTTCCACAGTTACCTTATCAAAATGGTTGAGATTGCATTACTAAAATGTAAAATCTCAAGTTACCTGTGCCTGTGAGATCGCATTCCTCCAAATCAGTGGCCACTTCATCTGCTTTCCATTCCAAAGTTTCCACGAATGAAGTATGCGCAGCAGCAACGTGGGCTATTGCACAATCCTTTATTCATTACAAACTGGATCTGGTCTCCAGGGGAAGAGCTTTTTTGGTTCTGTGGTTCTCAGGAATATCCTTTGATAGGACCAACCAGGATCTGTAGTACATGGGTATTCTTTCCCAAGAGTCAAGAATAGATTAAGATTGACAGCATCCGATAAAGACGTTTTATGTTCTTACCATGTCATCCCATCAGTGTTTATCTTCATCTGTGCTTAGCATGCCACCCTCCCTCCTCCTTTGAGTTCCTGGAGGAGTGAAAATTTGTCCTGGGTGCCTTGTTGGGGTTCACCTTGGACATGGTTTCATATTTGGTTATAATTTTTCTGTCTAAATCTGCAAACTCTGCGGTGAATTGGACAGGGACATTGTGGGTAGAGTCTTGGCTCGAGGATTTTGGCTGTTGCAAGCTGTAGAACATCTGGATCAGAGGATCTGAACATACCCAAGAGTCAAGACTAGATTGACAGTGCAGATGGTATGTTATGGCAAAAACATAACCCCCCCCCCCCCCAAAGAATTTTTTTTATGGCAGACTGGGAGTCTATAATGCACATGTGTACAAAACAAGCTGCAGGTGTTGGAACTTCTGAATAGAATTGTTTGCTAGGCTTGTAATGGTCAGTGGACAGCCTAATATTTTTGTAATGTGGTGAATGTGTATATTCAAGAAGCTTAGCACTTTTGTTCCTCCTACAAATCCAATTATTGAATTGTTTTTAGATGTTTAACAAAACCAATGCTTTGCTTCTCAGCAAACTTATCCCTCGTTTGTCAATGTCTGGTACTGGGAGGCAAGCTCTGCTAGAACTTAAACATATGAACAGTATTGTGATACATACGACCAGCTGATAAGGGAGTGGGATTGTGCTTGACAAAGATATTTATATAAGGAGTATGTTGAACCTGCTAATTGGTGATTATACCTACACTGCTATGTCAAGTGTTGCATTGAAAGGGGTCATTGATAAAAGTACAATTTTACATTTTCGACCTATTAATAACCGGGTTAATATCTGAGCCATTATTTTGAAGTGGATCAACCAGTTCCTGTTGTGTATGGCCTCCCTAAGGTACATATGGATTTGAATTGTCCACCTGTGCGACCCATTATATCTAGCAGAGGCTGGGTAACAGAACCACTTTCAGTTTTCATATAGAAGTCTAAGTGCAGTTTTAGACAATTGCCATACTGTTCACTAGGGGGTTTCTCAATTAGTTAAGGTAATATCTTTGTTATAGCAGGCCCATTTTTTTGTCACATTAGATGTAGCCTATTCACTGTTGCCCCCAACAGTTGGGGGCATAGAAAATGTTAGGGAAGTGCTCTGTACTTCAGTTTTCATACTGGAAAAATCAAACTCGTCTGTAACCTTCTAGAGGTTATTCTTGAGAATAATGCATTTATATTTAATGGCACTTTTTTTTTTTTTACATTCAGAAGGTTGGCGTGGCTATGGGCACTGCTTGTGCAAACAGCTACGCCAATCTATCACTTGTTAATTGGGAGACCAAATATGTCATTACTAACAGATATTGTGCTCTGATAAAATGATTTAAACGGTTTGTGAATATTTTTTTGTTGTGGCAAGATTCTTTCAGCTTTTCCTGGTTAGGGGTCGCCACAGCGGAACTCCGGTCCGCTAATGATTGGCAGTAGAGTTTTACGTGCTGGCTTGCTGGGCTTAACTCACAACCTTCAACTAAGGAACGCCTATTCACGCATGTTGCCACACAGAATTCTCTCTGAGAATCGAACGGGCAACGTCTAATTGTTAGGCGACAACGCTACCGCAGCACCACCAGTGGCAAGATACAGAAGAGAATTTATTAGTTTTTGTATTTTAATTGATTTTTTTAAGTTCACTTATACATACTCAGTTTTTAGATGTGAAAGCAAAGATGTCTTGCACTCTTATTTCCACCACTCTGTACAGGAAGAGTGTTAGGAGGAATAATGTACTACACAATAGTAGTATATATCCCAACTATACTAAGCTCAGATCTTATAGATGATGCGTCTAAAATAGTGATGCGCAGCTAACATTGGCTTTAGCCAAACTGAAGGAAGAATTTATTGAAAGGGGTTACAAACGTGCAGATGTTTGTTTCACTGTTGCAGTCATTACATTTGGGTAATCTGCTGGCAGGTTGCCCTCAGTCGGCCTGATTAACAAAGTCTTGGGTCCTGCGTCGGTTGCTGTCCCTTCCATGATGTCCGTGGTATAAAACATGCAGCCGATGCCATTGCATCAGTCTTTCTTGCCGCGCGGTGCCTGAAGCAGTTCGCAAGTGCCGGTCAGCTGACTTCTGAAATTTTCGATCTGAAGTAGTTAACTTCATTTGCTCAGCAACCTGTGGGTGTCTGATCCGAGCCGGCAACTTTCCAAGAACTTTCCAAGCTAAAATATCCGAGCTCCAAGCTCCTCCCCCTACCCATAATGCCCTGCTATCTCCCTCTAACCCTCAGATCTAGTTTGCCACGGCTTCTATAAGCTTCTCAGAACGAGCTCGGAGCGTAGTACTGTGAGTTTATCATTTAAATCTAAATTTTATGTCAAACTTTCTCTCTCTTTTTGTGTGTGAACTCCCCCTCATCTTTCTAGCCTTTTTGGGTAGTTAAACTTTTTTGGTTAAGTTAATTTATTCCCCTTCCCTCTTTGCGTGTGTGTGCTTGTGGGCCTACTTTTCTTTTCTATAACGGCTGAAGGCCCTAAATCTATTTTCTCTAAATGTACAGTGTGTGGCCATAAGCTGTCCCCAGCGGATGACCACACTCGGTGCGTCCTGTGCCTGGGGGTTGATCACCTCTCCTCAGGCTGCACTATTTGTGCAGCCTTCAACCCCAGGGCTTTGAAGGATAAGAGGTCGAAGCTTATTCTGGCGGGCCTTTTGCCACTGGATTCTGCTTTATCCTCTTCTGTGGCGCCAGCTGCGGCTGCCGCTCCTGATCCCCTGGCCTGGACTCAACATCCCTTGCTGGCTCAGGAGGAAAGGGACGGCAGAAAAGACAAAAAGGATAGGGAGAAAGCCATCTGAACCACGAGGCGGTCCGAGTCTACCCCTTCGGCACCGCTGTCCAAACAGCTTGCCTCTCTCTCCTTAAGGTCTCCAGGCATAACCCCTCCCGGCTCTGTTCTCCACGTTTCTCCCTGGAGCCGGAGGAGGAGACCCGGTCATCTAGGTGGCCTTCCCGACCGGCTTCGGTAGCTTCCTCTAGATCTACCAGAAGTTTATCGGACGCAGACATGGACCGGATGATGCGTCTATTTCTCCAGGCCCAGATGAAGATGGGAGTGCTGTTGCCCCCCCCCCCCGGGGGGGGGGCTCTACACCTTTTTTTTGCCCCCATTGCTCCTTCTCCGAACCCGCTATCGGGGTTCGGAGCTGTCTGATCCGACTAGCTTCGGAGCCAGGGTAGGGTCGGTGCAGACTGTATTTCCTACTTTGACGCAGACTGTACCCTCGAGTCTGTCTGATGCTTTTTCGGATCAGAGCTCTCGGGGCCATGAGCTGAGTGTCTGATCCGGAGGGGTCAGCTGGCCTTCGCCTCCGTTAAGGTCTGGGCACACTACCCTTTCGGATCCGATCGGGTCACCTTCGGCGCCGGTCCACACGTCAGATCCGAGGGGACTGCTTTCAGATCCAAGGGAAAGCAGTTCCCCCTCTGCATTCGACGTTGTGGAGAGGCTCATTTCGAGGGATTCGAGGCCCCAGGCTCTTGCTTCAGATCCACCCACCATTCCCACTGAGACAGGCTTTTCTTCCATCATCTGGCCCCAGGGACCTCTTGCACCTACGTCCCAGATTGTTCCCGTAGAGGAATAGGACATTGTTGGTGAGGCCTCCCCCCCCCCCCCCCCCCGAGGAGGTCCCTCAAACGAAAGTGCAAGAGGAGGCACTTGGACTCACCCGAGTCCCTCACGGAGGACACAAGCTTACAGGCAGGAGCAGGTTCCCCAAGGGCACCCCCCCCCTGAAGAAGTCTCCTTTGGAGACATTATGGAAATGTTAATCATTAGAGGTGGGTGGTCTGCCCAGAAACCTTCCTCGGATAAGTGCGTTTCTGGGGGCGTTTGACGCAGGCCATTCTACCTCTTGGGTGTCCCCTCCCGCCAACCCCCTGGTGGTAGTCATAACTACCAGGGCATGGAAGGAGCAGGACACGGTGAAGCCAATACCCAAGAGAGAGGACAGGATCCTCAGCCCTCCCATGGACAGGACAGTTTGGAGCAAGGGTGCCCCAGTGGATGCCATGGTGGTGGTGGCTGCCACTAAAAACGAATTAGCACAGGAGAGTTCCTTGATGCATCCTCCAGACAAGGAGTCTCTGATGGACTGCTTGGGAAAGCAGATGTTCTCTTCATCTACCTTCTCTGTAAGGTCACTGAATTATATGGCACATGTGATTAGTCTCCAGCGGGACCTGATACAGTACGCTGGGTCACCCCCAGAGTCCATGTCTGCCAATGACTAGCGGACCTTCTCAGCTCGAATGGCCACTCAAGTCAACCACCAACACATCTATGCAGCTTCTCTCCGATGCTACGGAAGGAGCGGCTAGAGCTAGCGGAATGGGCGACGTCTTATGTAGATAGGCCTGGCTCTCTCTGATTTTGCGGAACCCTTCAAGGCTTCCTTCGCGAACGCCCCTTTTGATGGTTCTACACTTTTTGGCAAAACCGTCCACGATATGCTTCTCTAGAGCGAGAGACTGTAAAACGTTGTCTGCCGTCAGGATCTGCTTCTCTGCTCCTCAGAGGTCCTACTCCAGGAACCAAAGAGGACAAATGATGTGGTTCTGGTAAGCTCAACAATCCCATTCGCTCCGGATACCTCGTCCTTCAGAGGAGGACAGGGTGGATGGCCGGCCCAGAGGCAGAGGGGGCCTGAAGAATTTTGGGTCGAACCTTTTTCGGATCGACCCGCGTAGCAGCCCTGAGAGGTTGCCCGACTGCACCTCTAAGCAGTCGGCAGGGCGCTTCTCTAACACCTAGCAAATTGGGAGTCCATCGATTGCTAGGTGCTCCGAATCATATCCAGAGGCTATTCAATTCCTTTCCTAACTTACCCTTCCCGATCAACAAGACTCCCTGATGTTCCACCTGATCAGAGGGAGGCTGCAGCATCAGAAATTCGAGGGCTGCTAAGAAAGAGCTGTCCAGCGCCCCCCCCCCCCCCAAGCTATCCAGATAAGGCTTTTACTCCAGGTTCTTTTTGGTGCCAAAAAAGACTGGGGACTTGCGACCCATTCTCTACCTGTCCACACTGAACCTGTCAGTCGCCAAAGAAATTCCGGATAGTCACTATTCAATCCATTCTCCCACTCTTGCAGGAGAACGACTGGATGTGCTCTATGGACCTCAAGGTTGCGTACTACCACATTCTTATGGACAGACTTTCCAGAAGGTTCCTCCCGCTTTCCGCTGGAAGCCAGCCACTATCCGTTCAGGGTCCTACCCTTCGGTCTCACCACAGCCCTCAGGGTGTTCACCAAGGTCATGGCAGTTGTAGGGGCCCACCTGAGGCTTCAGGGGAATACAGGTCTTTCTGTACCTGGACGACTGGCTCCTAACCGCCCCCACCAGGCATCAACTCTGCTCAGGCAGGGACTACTACTTACACCTGGCCCGCCACCTAGGGATCACGATTAACCACAAGAAATCCTCCCTTCAACCTACTCACATTTTGGAATTCATTGGGGCCAGGACAGACGCTACACAATCCAGAGTCTTTCTGACAGCGGACAGACTTCGTAGTCTAAACCTTCACATTCTAGACCTCTTACAATAGTCTGCTCCCCCAGCGGAACTAGTCCTGAGGGCCCTGGGATCCATGGCAGCGGCCATCACTCTGTCACCTTTCGCTCGCCTGAAGAGGAGAATCCTTCAGTGGGCATTGCAAGTTCAGTGGTCCATTCTTTTTCACCCTTTATCTACACCTATTCTCAGGATTTGCAGGGAGTCTCTTTGGTGGCACCGCTCCAGAGATCTCGGAGAAGGCCACCCCTTCGTTATACCCCATCCCCAAGTCACAGTGACCATGGACTCCTCTCTCCTCGGGTGGGGGGGATTGCATGGGCAGATCCGTCTAAGGCATATGGACTTTCATTGAGACCTCACTGCATATCGGTGTTCTGGAGATGAGGGCGGTGCTTCTAACGTTGCAGGCTCGCCATCCCCTTCTTTCTCCAGGAACTATTGCACTTCAAACAGACATGTCGGTAGTCTGGTACATAAACAGGGGGGAACCAGATCCTATCCACTTTGCAGGGAGGCAATGAGAGTATGGGAATGGGCGATATCCACCAACCACTTTCTCATAGCAATGCACATTCCGGGTCGGTCAAACATCTTGGCGGACAGGTTGATCCTCACCTTGAGTGGTCTCTGAACCCAGCAGTAGCGAAACAAATCTTCCTCGAATGGGGTAAACCTTGCTGCGATCTCGTCGCCTCGCCTTTGAACACAAAGTGCAACTAGTTCTTCGCTCTGATTCCCCCACCAGGGGAAGCCCCCAGAGACTGTGTAGTTCCTGCTTGGCCATCCGGTCTTCTGTATGGTTATCCTCTTCCATTGATAAAATTCTTGCAGAAAGCTAGTCAGTTGGGAAGCAGAGTTGTCCTCATAGCCCATTCTGGCCTCGTCAAACCTGGTTCCCTTACCTGCGGTCTCGTCTAGTACATCCTCCCTGGATCTTGGATCCCAATCCGTATCTGATCTCTCATCCTTTAGGATTGAAGACCCCCAACCTGGACTACCTCAAGCTCTCAGCTTTGTTGATCCAGTTCCCTTAATGGCTAGGACTCCCGATATATCTTCCTCGGTTAAGGCCATCCTGGTGGCCGCCCATAAACAGTCTACCAGGAAAATCTACAAGAGTAAATGGAAATGTTTCTCCATCTGGGCGGAGCACAGGAACTTGGACCCCTTCACGGCTCCTATCCCATCAGTTTTAGACTTTCCTTTTTCATACCTTTTGATCAAGGAGCTAGTGCTTCTACTATTAAAGTTCAGTTGGCAGCTATTTCCCACTACCACGTTGGAAACAGTTCAGGACCCCTAGCGTCCTCCAAGATGTGCAAAACATTCATGAAAGGAACCTTTTTGTTAAGACCCCCTATTAAAGATGCAGTGCCTCCATGGGATCTTACCCTAGTTTTTCAAGCTCTGACTGGGCCTCCTTTTGAACCCGTGGCTTCAGTCTACTTAAAATATTTATCTTGGAAGACTGTCTTCCTGATTGCCATTACTTCTGCTAGAAGGATATCAGAGCTACACGCTCTTTGCAGTAAGCCGCCGTACATCATCTTTCATAAAGACAGGTTCTCCCTCAGGACTAATCCCTCCTTTCTGCCCAAAGTGCCTTCAGAAGCCAATATCAACCAGTACATCTACCGGCCTGCTT
Organism: Protopterus annectens; assembly: GCF_019279795.1. NCBI lineage: Eukaryota > Metazoa > Chordata > Ceratodontiformes > Protopteridae > Protopterus > Protopterus annectens. Next base: position 1,141,441,033 of record NC_056744.1, read on the forward strand.
TCCAAATTTCCGAAACCAAGGAGAATACAGACTTGGATGTTCAGACAGTTACGTTTTTACTTAAATAGAACAGCAGATCTTCAAAAATCTGATCAACTTTTTGTTTTCTTTGCAAAATCTTATCTGGGGAAACCAGTCACTAAAGTAACCTTGGCTAGATGGATCTCCCAGTGCATTCTCTTAGCATACAAAAGTTCTGGTCGTCCTGAGCCCCTAAGAGTGCGACCCCATTCTACCCGATCTATGGCTACTTCTGCTGCTTTCTGGTCAAGGGTTTCTTTGGATGAAATTTGCTCAGCAGCTTCTTAGGCTTCCTCTCATACCTTTATTACACACTATAAATTGGATTTAATATCCAGAGGACTTGCATCGTTTGGCCTTAGTTCGTTATCAAAGGATCAGGATATGTCCTTTGTTCAGTTGACATCACTGGAACGTATTGTAATCCTTTCCTAGGTTACAGAATTTCCTATTGCCTTTTTTCTGGCAAACTCAATCTGAGGGTTAGAGGGAGATGGCAGGGCATTATCGGTAGGGGGAGGAGCTTGGAGCTCAGATCTTTTAGCTTTGAAAGCTGCCGGCTCCGATCCGAATCGGATCAGATACCCACAGGTTGCAGACAAATGAAGTTAACTACTCGGATGCAACGATGTTAATCGTGCATACAGCTGCAGTAATCACAGATGGGTTTTCTGCCGTCAGGCGGTCCCTCGGTCGGCCGAATTCCAAAGTCTTGGTCCGGCGTTGGTTGTCGCTTTCTCTTCTGACGTCAGTGAGGCCAGAGTATGTAAGACACAGCCGACGCCATGTTCTTCAGTCTTTTTTGCCGCGCGGTGCCCGAAGCAGAAGCAGTTTGCAAGTGCCGGTCGGCCAGCTCCTGAATTATGAAAATTTTGGAAACCGAAGTCTTCATTAAAGCTAAGTACCCCGTTGGGGAAACTTTTTTCTTGCCTCTGACCGATGTCAGAAAAAGTTAATTGTTTTTCTTGTGGGAAGCAAATACCGCATAAGGATTTCCATTCCCTCTGCATACCTTGTTTAGGCCCAGACCACGACGTCTCGGGCTGTCGCTTTTGCGCTACCTTCAATAAACGCACTATTAAGCGTCGGGCAGAGTTCGCCCAACATTATTTTGATTATAAAATGTCGTCTGACACTCCGACTACCGTTTTGTCCAAAAAAATGCAAGGAAAAGGACCGACACGCGAGGCCTGCGGTCCCCGCCAACACCATGCCAAAACAGGCTACACGTGGTCCGGTTCTCAGCGAGATGCCTTTGCAGTCCCTGACTACCGACTGCACTCCTTTGGCGGTGTCCTTTGTACCTGAGACCGCTGGGACCTCGGCCCTTTCCCAGACTACAACCACCGAAGCCTTTGCTAATGTTGAGCCTACTAATGTGGACAGGTTCACTTCCACCCATGGTGTCTTCAGACCCTCATCTTCTTTTTCTATTAAGGCCTTTACTAAATCCAAAGCAGCCAGGCACCCCAAAAGGCCTGTTGCACAGGGCCCATCTCCAGGTCCCATGCCTAAAAAACAGATGCTTAAAATGGCTGAGGATTTAATTACTCTTATCAGAGGTTCTCAACCCCCTCCAGACAAGAGACCCTGAGTGGAGGAAGATTCTCCCTCTTCTGATCAGGGATCCATTTTATCAGAACATTCTGATGCAGAGGAACACTCTTACTCCCCTTTTGAGGATTTGGATGCAGAACAGTCCATCCCTTCTGTATCTCCTCCTGAGGATTTTTCCTTTGGGGAAACCTTGCACACCTTGAGGGAACACTTCCATTGGGAAGGCCAAGAAGAAAAGGCTTAGGGAATTTTTGTTACCTCAACACAGACCTCTGGCGATACCCCCTGTTTTGGACATACTTGATGATGTTTATTCGGAGGCTTGCCTTAACCCGGATTCTCTGCCTCCTGCACCAGTCAAACCTGATAGGTATTAGAGTACCCAACTCTCACCAATTTCTCTTCAAAAGCCATAATGCTGACCCTGAAACCATTTCACAAGGCCCCAAGGGATTGAAGGCCTCCACTGCCAAGAATCCACTTCCAGCAGAAAGGGAGTCAAGGTCTTTAGAAAGGTGGGGTAAAAAGGTATATACCTCGGCCACCCTAGCCATGAGGGCCTTAAATTGTCAGTTTCATATGCTTAAATATCAACCGTTCCTGTTATCACAATTAAGGAATAAAATGTCTCCACCTGAACAACCAGATTTAAAGGAGTTACAGGATATGATGCATAGTGCAGAACAAGTGGGTAGACCCACTTTACAATGTGGTTATGATGCACTAGAGGCTTCAAGTAGAGCGACTGCTACAGGATCAGTCATTCGCAGACATGCCTGGCTTGGAGAACAAAACTTGCCTGATCATGTCAAAGCTAAACTTCTAGATGCTCCTTTACAAAGGGATGTGCTGTTTGGTACTAATGCTGAGGAGATACTATGGAAAATGTAAGAAAAAGCCAAATCTATGCAAGCCTTTTTACAGGTCCAACCACCACGTTTTAGCAGAAATTGGCCTTCAAAAAACTGGTCCTTTCCAGCCACTGACGAGCCCCAAAGACGTAGATACAGACGCACAAGGGGCAGAGGGCAATCACAAGGATCATATAGAGGACGACAATGGCAAACTCCAGCACCAAGAGGTGGCAAGGACAGTGCACAACAATACAGGAAGCAAACCCAATGACTCCCTCATTTTCATGCCAAGCACGTCTCAGCTGGCAGCACCTTTGGGAGGAAAGCTAGCATTATTTGCAGCCAATTGGCATATTGTCACAACAGACAGAGATGGATCCTGGACATTATAAACAGAGGCTACAAATTTCATTTTCACACTTCCAAAAATGAGAGGCATGCCAAACCTGCCACAGAATCAAAGGGCAGAGGCACAACTACAAATTTCAAAGCTCATAAGCATGAGAGCTATTCAAGAGGTACCTACTCACGAACAAAGTCAAGGTTTTTATTCAAGACTTTTTCTGGTACCAAGGAAAGGAACCGACTGGAGACCCATTTTGGACTTATCCATCCTAAACACATTTCTACTCGTACCAAAATTCAAGATGCTCACATTACAGCAACTTCTTCCCATGCTGGGCAAGGAGTTTTGGCTGGTAACATTGGACCTCGAGGCATACCTGCATGTCCCAATCAGACAAAGCTGCAGAAGATACCTCAGATTTCTTGCAGGTTCAATCCACTATCGATTCTCTGCATTGCCCTTTGTGAATACTCTGGGCGCAGTAGATAAGCCAAAGTGCCTGGCATCAGTGATTGCCTACTGCAGACTTCAAGGGATACAAATTTACCCTTATTTGGACGACTGCCTGATCCAAGCGGACAGCAAACACACTTCTGGAACATCTGGCATATGTGACACGGTTATTGCATTCTCTGGGATACACAATCAACAAAGAGAAATCAAGGCTAACACCATCTCAGAAAATAACTTTCCTGGGTGCCAATTTGGACACAAACACCCAGATGGCCTATCTTACGCCAGAAAAACAGGGGCAACTATCTCATTACTTCAAAAAGTACCAGGCTTACTGCAAGGAAAATCCTGCAGGCTCTGGGATTCATGGCATCTTGCATTCTTTTAATCCCATGTGCAAAGCTGCATATGAGGAAACTTCAATGGTACCTAAAAAACCTATGGTCTCAACAGTCAGTTTGGAAACAATAATACCAATAATCCCATGTTTGCAAAAGGAATTTCTATGGTGGGCCCAAGCATGTCAAGCAAACACAGGCCTCCCATTCTGCAAGCCTCAAGCAAAGCAAGTTATCACAACAGACGCCTCAGATTATGCCTGGGGGGCGCACATGACGGACAGGTGCATCCAGGACATATGGTCCCAAAAAGAAAAGCACCTTCACATCAATCAAAAAGAAATGCTAGCAGTAATGAATGCAATTACAGCTTTCAAGGACTTCCTGCCTCCAGGGCAATTACTGATAAGAACAGACAACACCACAGTAATGTGGTACATAAACAAGGAGGAACACATTCATACCCCTTGTGCAGACTAGCCATGACTCTTTGGAACTTGGCTCTGGAATGGCAAATCGAACTTCAAGCCCAGTACCTGCCGGGATTGGAAAACACGCTGGCAGACAATTTAAGCAGAAATATGACAGATCCACATGAATGGAAGTTACATCCTCAGGTGTTTACAGAAATAACCCAAGTGTGGGGGAGGCCAGACATAGATCCTTTTTGCCTCCCACAGGAATCAATTGGAAACGTTTTGTTCAATGACCTTTCATACAAAGGCCTGGAGAGTGGACGCACTTTCATTCAGTTGGACAGCATGGACAGTTTACGCATTCCCACCTCTGCCTCTTCTGTCCAAGGTACTTTTGAAAGCAAGAGCAGACAGACCGAAGATGATACTGATTGCTCCAGATTGGCCACGGCAACACTGGTATCCACTGCTGAGGAGCCTAACACATACTCCTCCCTGGTCCCTGCCTCTAATGCCTCTTCTGCTGACTCAGCACAGCTACAAAACTCTCCACAGTCAGCTGAAAACACTCAATCTCGCTGCATGGAAAATCCCTTAACACCACAACAGACCCTTCTCTCCAAGGAGGTGCAGGATGTCATTTTGGAGGCCAGAAGGCCATCTACTAGAAAAGCTTACTCCGCAAAATGGAAGCGGTTTTGTTCTTGGAATGAGAACAAAGGCCAGGACCCTAGAAAACTGAACTTGCCTCAGGTATTACAGTATCTAGCTTAGCTGCTGAACAGTGGGCTTTCATTTTCTTCCATAAAAATCCATGCCTCAGCCATTTCTGCAGAATACAACACTGATCCTCTATTTTCTCACCCACTCTTACGACAGTTCCTCAGAGGGGCTAAGAATATTAGACCACCAAGGAAACAACCAATACCAGCCTGGGATCTTAATTACATACTAGAAAAATACTGCCTCCTTTTGAACCAGCTGCCTCAACAGATTTGCAATATTTGTCCTGGAAAACTGCCTTCCTTCTGGCTATCACTTCAGCTCGTAGAGTTTCGGAACTACAGGCCCTCATGGCAGTGCAGCCCTTTTTCATTTTCCATCAGGACAGGGTTTCCCTTCGTACCAACCCATCATTTATGCCTAAAGTGGTATCCAGGGTAGCTTTAAATCAAGCCATTCACCTTCCTACCTTTTACCCCAATCCTCAAAACAAAGGGGAAAGGCTGCTACATTCTTTAGACATCCATAGGCAGCTACGTTACTACTTGGATAGAACAAAGTCCTTCAGAAAATCAGAACAACTTTGTGTCCTATGCTGTAGGGGCTCAAGGGAAGCCAGTTTCCAAGCAGACTATTTCAAAGTGGATAGGCCACTGCATACGGTTTTGTTATTCCTATCATGGGAAATCTGTTCCTACAGGCATCAGATCACACTCCACCAGGGCCACAGCTACCTCTACAGCCTTCCTCAGAGGAGTTCCTACCAAAGATATTCTGGAGGCAGCCACTTGGAGTTCTGTACATACCTTCACAAAACGCTACCACCTGCCTTTATATTCCAGAACCAGAGCCAGCTTTGCCACTGCTGTTTTGCAGGGCATTCTGGCTCAACCCAGTTCCTCCTAGTACCTACCACCCTGTGCGTAGCTTTGGGACTCTACCCATCTGATTACTGCAGCTGTATGCACGATGAACATAGTAGTTTTGTACCTACCATAAATGTAGATGTTAGAGTGCTAATACAGCTGCAGTACAGGTTTCCCTCCCTCCTTCCCCACTTGGTAAAGGCATGGGGCCTAACAACCTCTTCATACAACCTGACTGGGTTATCCTTCTATGGTTTATTTGCTTGCAACCACTGTTTTTGGATTATATTGCATTGCATGTATACACATAGAAGCATAATTTATGTATTGCCTTCCTTCTGGGGGCACCTGACATCTGGGGCAAGAAAGACTGAAGAACATGGCGTCGGCTGTGTCTTATATACTCTGGCCTCACTGACGTCAGAAGAGAAAGCGACGACAACCGATGCCGGACCGAGACTTTGGAATTTGGCCGACCGAGGGGACCGCCTGACGGCAGAAAACCCATCTGGGATTACTGCAGCTGTATTAGCACTCTAACATCTACATTTATGGTAGGTACAAAACTGTACTTTATGGTGAGTACGTAACTTTTTTCGAGTTTCAGAACCGAAGTCTTTTACTGAAAGCCAAGTACCCTGTTGGGGAAACTTTTTCTTGCTCCTTACTGATTGTTAGTAAAAGTTAATTGTATTACTTGTGGAAGGCAAATACCTCTTAAGGATTTTCATTTGTACTGTTTCTTGCCTGGGCCCTGACCACAACGTACCTTGCTGTCGGTTTTTTGCTTTATTTAATCAGTGCATTATCAGTTGATACATTTTTGCTTTTCAAAATGTTTCGGTTCTCTGTTTAATTATCCAGAAATGACGTCCATTAGCCATCCGACTACCGGAATACCAAAAAACGCAAAGAAAGACAGGCCGTTGACGTCCAAAACTGCAAACGATGCTTCTAAGCCAGTCACCAGTTCACCGGTACTCCAAGTGCTTTCATAGCCCTTGATACCTGCTACTTCTGATTCTCTGGCCTCTGCTGAGACCCATTCGGAGTCCGGTATGCCGTGAGATACTTCACATGTGGAACCCATGTGGAACCCATGGATGTCTGTACCTTGGATGGGTCTTGAGCCGCTGAGCAGGCACCGGCTTCAGGCCTACAGATTTGCATATTATACAGACTCCAACTTCAGTGCTACGGCCTAAATCTTGATCTGTCTAAAAAACGATGCCCAGGCCACATGTTCAGGCCCCTATGCCTAAAAAAACAAATTATCAAAATGGCTGAAAATTTAAGAACTCTAATCAGGGTAGTAAACCCCCCCTCCAAGAGACCTAGGATTGAATGACAATCTTCTGAACAGGACTATTCCTTCTGACTATTCTAATCTGGATTATATCCATACCTACTTATGAGGACTCTGATGCAGAGGATTCCATTCCCTCTGCTTCTCGCCTGAGGATTTCTCTTTGGGGAAACTTTACCTTAAGGGAGCATTTCCACTGGGAAAGTCAGGATTTCTCTAAATCCAAAAAGAGGCTTAGGGGTTTCCTTTTTCAGCATAGGCCTTTGGCTATACCTCCTGTACTAGATGTGTTTTCGGAATCCAGTATGGCACCTGATTCCTTACCTCCAGCCCCTAGCAAACCAGACTGTACTACAAAGTTCCCGAGTCCCACAAATTTATTTTCAAAAATCCTGTTGACGCTGAAACCATTTCTCAGGGGCCCAAGGGCATTAAGGCTAATGCTGCAAAAAATCCTACCCCTTCTGATAGAGACTCCAGGGTGCTGGATAGATGGGGTAAGAAGGTTTATACTTCTGTATCCTTAGCAATCGGGGCTTTAAACTGTCAATTTCATATGCTGCAATATCAACAGCATATCATGGGACTGCTTAAACATAAAATTATTTCTGACTCTACGGAGAATAAAGATTTGCAGGATTTATTGCATTCAGCTGAACAAGTTGGCAAACATACTTTGCAATGTGGTTTTGATTCTTTAGAGTCTTCTTGCAGGGCTGTTACTGGGTCTGTGCTTAGAAGGCATGTTTTGCTTAAGGAGCAATCTCTGCCTGATCATGTTGAAGCAAAACTTTGGGTGCTCCTTTACAGCAGGACTGCCTATTCAGCAATAAGGCTAAAGAAGTTCTGAAAGAAGATGAAGCTAAATCTTTGCAAACTGTGAAAGATTTCGAAGTGCAACCTCCTAGATTTAGTAGGCATTGGCCTACTACGAACTGGTCCTTTCCAGCTCCTTCCAGAGCCATTTAGGTCAAACCCAGGCATTCCAAAAGTACCAGGTTTCAGTTCCAAAGGACTTTCAAAAGTAAGCAATGGGGTGCTTCCTCTTGCAAATCTGGAAACAATGCACCACCCTATGGTAAACAGTCTGTTGCCAAGCACTTCTCTTGGCCGCCCCTTTGGGGGGGAAACTGGCTCTTCATTCAAGAAATTGGTACCTTATAACTCAGGACAAATGGGTTTTAAATGGTGTCCTGGGGATACAGATTTCATTTCCACACACTGCCAGCTCCAAACGGATGGCCAGACCTTCCCCCAAATCAGTGGGCAGAGGCTCAGAAGCAAGTACTTTCCCTCCTAAACATGGAGCTATTCCAACTAGTACCAGAAGAGGAAAAGGGACAAGGTTTTTATTCCAAACTTTTTTTGGTACCCAGAAAAGAAAAGTCCAATTCTGGACTGGTCTAATCTAAACACCTTCCTGGACATTCCAAAATTCAAGATGCTGACTAAACAGTTACTTCCTATGCTAGGCAAGGATTCCTGTTTGGCAACTCTCCAAGAGGCTTACCTGCATATCCCAATCGGGGAATCTTGCAGAAGATTCCTACACTTCAAAGCAGGCTGCATTCATGATCAGTTCTCTGCACTGCCCTTTGGCTTGTCTACTGCGCCCAGGGTATTCACAAAGTGCCTGGCTCCAGTAACTGCATTTTGCAGGCAAAGCAATATTCAAATATATCCTTACTTGGACGATTGTCTAATTCAGGCAGAAAACCAGGCCATTCTTATAAAACATCTGGTATTTGTAAAACGAGTTCTAACCTGTCTAGGGTACACCATAAACGAAAAATCTCAACTGGTACCCTCTCAAAAGATTACGTTCCTGGGTGTAAGCTTGAATACAACTGCCCAGATGGCTTAACTTGCACCAGAAAAGCAAATTGATTTAGTGACTTCATGCAGGTGGGTACAAAAACCCTGCTATCTGCAAGGCAAATACTGCAAGCCTTGGGGTTCATGGCCTCCTGCGTTCTAATTCCATATGCAAGACTGCATATGAGCAAATTTAAGTGGTACTTGTCTATGGAGTCAACATTGTCACAGCCTGGAAACAATGATTCCCATCATACATTGCCTGTGCCTAGAGTTCCTGTGGTGGGCAGAGGCCTGCCACCAAAACAAGGGACTGCCATTCACACCAACCCCTGCTGCCCAAACCCTAACTACAGACTCAGACTGTGTATGGGGGGGGGGGGCTCATCTGGCAGTGAAGTGCTTTCAGGGCAAATGGAGCCCAAAAAAATACACCTTCATATCAATCCAAAAAAATACTTGCTGTACAGAAAGTGCCGACAGCCTTCAAGGACTGCCTTCATCCAGGATAATTACTGATGGACTACACGGTTATCTGGTACATAAGCAAGCGGGGTACACATTCCTTACTCCCTCTGCAGACTAGCCATGGCATTGTGGAACACTGCCTTGAGCTACCAAGTACAACTACAAGCTCAATTCCTGCCAGGAAAGCAGAATGTTCTGGTAGATGAACTAAGCAGAAATCTCCTGGACCCTCACAAATGGAAACTGGAACCACGGATTTTCAACTTTTTGACACTCAAATGGGGGAGCCCAGTCATCGATCTTTTTGCTTCATCCCAGAACTACCTGTTGGACAAATTTTGCATAAGAAATCCTTTTCCAGCTGAAGGACAGGGAAATCCACTCTGTCTATGCCTTCCCCCTCTGCTTTTGCTCTCAATTTCTACTAAGTCAAACAGGACAAACCAAAAATGATTTTGATTGCTCCAGACTGGCCTCCCCAACACTGGTACCGACTCCTGTGCACATTTCTCCATAGTGCCTGCCTCCGACACCTTCCATTACTGTCTCAGCAGTAGAACCAAATTCTGCACCCTCGGCTCCAAACATTGAATCTTGCGGCTTGGCTAATTATTTAAATTCCCCCTCAGCAGACATATGATGGATGTTATTTTGGAGGCGAGAAGACCTAGTGCTAGAAAATCGTATGCCAACAAATGGAAAAGATTTTGTGCCTGGAATTAATCTCAAGGGTTGAGCACAGCAGTGCCTAATTTACCTCAGATTTTGCAATACTTAACTGAGATGCTTCACAAGGGCCTGTCTTTTTCTTCGTTAAAAATCCATGCCTCAGCCATTTCAGCTCATAACAGACTCCCCTCTTCTCTCATCCTCTTCTAAAGCAGCATCTCTGAGGGGCCAAAACTTGAGACCACCCAGGAGAACTCCAGCCCCTGCTTGGGAGTTTAACTTTGTATTGGAGAAACTCTCTACCTCCTTTTGAGCCAGCTGCAACTGCAGACTTAAAATTTCTTTCCTGGAAAACAGCCTTCCTTTTAGCAATCACTTCAGCTGGAAGGATATCTGAATTGGCAGGCCCTTAAGGCAGTGGAGCCTTTCATCTTTCATGCGAGCAGGGTGTCCCACAGGACCAATCAGTCATTCATGCCCAAGGTGGTATCCAGTGTGGCTCTTAATCAGTCTATTCATTTGGCAACTTTCTTTCCCAATCACAGAACAAGGGAGAGAGGATTTTGCATTCATTGGATGTACACAGACAATTTAGATTCTACTTGGACAGGACTAAATCTCAAAGATCTGAAAAACTGCTGGTAGCATTTGCTGCAGGGCAGAGGGGATGGCTATTTGAAAACAGACCTTTTCTAAATGGATAAGCCATTGTATTCATTTGTTACAAGCACCATGGAAAACCTATCCCCCAGGGGATCCGATCTCATTCCATCAGGACTGCATCTACTTGCGCAGCCTTTCTCAGAGGTGTTCTTACCAGGAATATTCTAGAAGCTGCTACCTGGAGTTCAGTACATACTTTCACCAAGCATTACCATTTACCAATTTTCTCTAAATCCAGATCTGTCTTTGCCACTGCTGTTTTGCAGGGCCTTATAGCTGTTCCTAATGTTGTACAAGTCCATCCTCCCAACCTTAGCTTTGGGATTCTGCCCAAATGTAATGACTGCAACAGTGAAACATGAACATAGTACAGCTGTGTACACTTACCATAAAAGTAGATGCTGGTGTATTCACTGTTGCAGTCCTGGTTACCCTCCCTCCAACCCCCTGTTTTTCCTTTACAATACCTTTTTCTTTTATTATGCTTAAAAGCCTTTTTGGTGTATTTGCTTTTGTTTGGGGGGTCTCTCGGTCGGTCCGACTGAGGGCCACCTGCCAGCAGATTACCCAAATGTGTAATGACTGCAGCAGTGAATACCCTCAACATCTACATTTATGGTAAGTTTTACCAACTGTACTTAATTGATATTCAGATTAGTGAAGCTTGGAAAGAGGAAGGGGAGATGTAGACCCTATTTTACAAACACTTCATCTAATACCCAGACCAGTGTTGTAAGTGATGTAAATATTCCAACTGGTACCACTTCTGATAATGGGGTGGGGATGAGGAATTCCCTTAACTTTTGCTAGTAATATATGCATGGTTTGCGATGTGATTAGGAATAACTGGGATATTATTTCGACTGTTCAAGAACTGGAAGGGAGTGATAGGCCACCAACCTTACTTTACTTTTAGAAACAATAGATCCCTCAAGAACCAGCTTTACTATAAACCGGCCAAGATTGTCTTCACTCAGAATAGGAACATATGCCTGCAGGTGATGCATGTCTTGTGCATCTACTTGTAATGGGGGTTGTTTATACATCCACAGTTAAATTTTGAGATGGATGCAACCTTTTATGCTGATTGCCACACTATATATCTTTATTTTGCTTTTGCACTGCCCGTTTCCATTTTATATTGGTAAGACCAACAGAGCATTTAAAGATAGAATTTTGGAGCATCTCAGGGATATCTGGAATGCTAAAGAAACTAGTTCTCTGGCCATGCATGTTACTGAAGATTCCACATTGTTTTTGTTTTGGAGAGTCTACAGTCGTATCAGATTATCTTGTTTCACTGTTGCAGTCATTAGATTTGGGTAATCTGCTTGCAGGTTGCCCTTAGTCGGCCTGATTAACAGTCTTGGGTCCTGAGTTGGTTGCTGTCCCTTCTTCCATGACGTTGGGTCGTCGGGGGTATAAAACATGCAGCCGACGCCATTACATCAGTCTTTCTTGCCGTGTGGTGCCCGAAGCAGTTTTGCAAGTGCTGGTCGGCAGACTCCTGAAATTTTCGTTTGAGTTTCAGAGCTGAAGTCTTCAACTTAAAGCGAAGTACCCTGTTGGGGAAACTTTTTCTTGCTCCTTACCAATGTCAGTAAAAGTTAATTGCATTACTTGTGGAAAGCAAATGCCTCCATATAGATTTTCATTCTTACTGTATTCCTTGCTTAGGCCCTGACCACGAAGTATCTTGCTGTTGGTTTTGTGCTTTATTTAATCAGTGCACTATCTGTTTGCATATTTTTGCCTCTAAATATTTTGGTTCTCTGTTTAATTATCCAGAAATGTAATCCATTAGCCATCAGACTATCTGGATTCTGAAAAAACGCAAAGATAGACGAGCTGTCGAGGTTCAAAACTGCAGACTCTTAAGCCAATCGCCAGTTTGATGGTACTCGGGCACTTTCGCAGCCGCTGATACCTGCTACGTCTGATTCGCAGGCCTCTACCGAGACCCATTTGGAGTCCGGTATGCCGCTAGATAGTTCAACTATGGAACCCATGGATGTCTCTACCTTGGATGGGTCCAGAGCCGCTGTGCAGGCACCGGCTTCTGAGGGTGTATTCAGGCCTACAGACTTGCATATTAAATTGACACCTCCATTACCAAGCCCTAAATCTCGATCCATGTCTAAAAAAAACTGACACCTGGGCCACATGCTCAGGCCCGTATGCAAAAAAAACCTATATAAATGGCTGATGATCTAATAACTCTAATCACGCAAGGAAAAGGACAGGCATCCGAGGTCCAAAACTGACAACGAGGCTTCTAAGCCAGTTGCCGGTTCTGTGAGGCGCTTTCGCAGCCCCTGACTCCTACCTCAGAGCCGCAGGCCGCTTCAGACTCCCACGTGGAGCAGACTAGGCCTCCTAGATACTCAAGGTATTGGACACTGAAAATATTCCCTCAGATGGGTCCGGAGCCGCTGAGCATGTATTTGCTTCTGAGGGCGTTTTCAGGCCTGCACAGTTGTATATAAAACAGACTACAGCTTCAAAGACTAAAGCACCACTAAAGACAAGTGCAGCAAGTAGATGGACAGGCCTCCATGCCTGAAAAACAGATGCTCAAAATGGCCGAAGACCTAATTACTTTGATCAGGGGTTCTCATCCTCCTGAGAAAGAGGCCTAGGCAAGAGACAGAATATGAATCTTCATATCCGGTTTCCATTTCCTCTGACTCCTCTTCTGACCAAGAATACTCTCTCCCCCCCTATGAGGATTCTGATGCTGAAGAATCTATCCCTTCAGCCTCCCTCCTGAGGATTCTTTTGGGGAAACCCTGCATACCATGAGGGAGCACTTCCACTGGGAGAGCCAAGACTTACTCAATCTAAGAATTAAAAGCTTGGAGATTTTTTTTTACTACCTCAGCACAGGCCTCTTGCTATCCCTCCTGTTTTAGACATTGTAGATGTATTTTCAGAGTCCTGCTGACCCAGAAACTATTTCTCAGGGTCCCAAAGGGGTCAAGGATTCCACTGCAAAGAAAACCCTATCCCCTCTGATAGGGTTTCAAGGGCACTGGACAGATGGGGGGGGGGGGAAGGTTTACCCTTCTGCTACCTTTGCTGTGAGGGCTTTAAATTGTCAATTTCATATGCTTAAATATCAGCAGTACTTATTGTCACTGCTTAAACAGATAATGTTAATTTCTGAATATGCGGAAAACAAGGAAATGCAGGATTTATTGCATGCAGCTGAAAAAGTGGGAAAGCATACTTTGCAATGTGGTTTTGATTCTCTTGGAGGCCTCTTGCAGGGCCGTTGTTACGGGTTCTGTCATTAGGCGACATGCTTGGTTAAAGGAACAGAATCTGCCTGATCATGTTAAAGCAAAATTATTAGATGCGCCATTACAGCATGATACTTTGTTTGGTGTTAAAGTAGAAGAGCTATTGAAGAAAATGGAGGACAAAGCGAAATCTATGCAGACGTTTAAGGATTTCTTACAGGTGCAGCCACCCAGATTTAGCAGGAACTGGCCTACAAAGAATTTATCCTTTCCACTATCACAGGCCACAGAGGCAGATCCCAGCCCCAAGGCTCATACAGGCCTGAACAACGAGGTGCTTCTACCTCCAAAGCTGAGAAGACAAATCACAGCCATACAGGAAACCGTCCCAATGACTTTCCTCTGCCAGAACCAAGCACTTACCTTTTGTCAGCCCCCTTGGGGGGAAAACTAGCACATTGTTTCACAAAATTGGCACATGATCACCCAGGACAAATGGGTGTTGTACATAGTGTCTCAGGGCTACAGGTTCCACTTTCACACGCTGCCAAGGGAAAAAGGTATGCCAGACCTGCCACACAATCCATGGGCAGAGGCACAAAAGCAAGTTTCATCCCTCATGGACATGAGGGCCATTCAGCGAGCTCCACAACAGGAGCAAGGACAAGGATTTTACTCCTTTCTTTGTACCCAGAAAGTACCAGACAAAGCCTGGAGACAAATACTGGACCTGTCTATTCTAAACGTTCCAAAATTCAAAATGTTGACTCTGCAGCAGCTACTGACCAAGCTAGGCAAGAAGGCTTGGCTTGTAACTTTGGACCCAAAAGAGGCATACCTGCATGTCCCAATTAGTCAATCTTGCAGAAGATACCTCAGATTCATAGCTGGCTCAATGCACTACCAATTCTCTGCACTGCCCTTTGGCTTATCTACTGCACCCAGGGTCTTTCACAAAATGCTTTGCACCAGTAATTGTATTTTGCAGACAGAGTAATTCAAATATATTCTTACTTGGGCGACTGCCTTATTCAAGCAGAGAACAGGGACATTCTGCTAAAGCATCTGGCATTTGTAAAAAAAATTACTAATTTGCCTAGGGTACACAGTAAACGAAAAAACAAAACTAGTACCCTCAAGAGATGATAATCCTGGGTGCAAGCGTAAATACAACTGCCCAGATGGCTTCTCATGCCAGACAAAGGCAACTGACTTCTTACTTCAAAATGTTGGCAACAAAGACCCAGTGATCTGCAAGAAAAATTCTGCAGGCTTTGGGCTTCATGGAATCCTGCATTCTGTTAATTCCATATGCCAGACTGCATATGAGGAAACTACAGTGTTATCTAAAAAGTGTTTGGACTCCACATTGTCACAGCATGGAAACATTAATTACCCTCATTCCCTCATTCCCTGCCTGCAGCAGGAGTTTCGATGGGCACAGGCCTGTCACCACAACAGGGGACAGCCATTCACTTTACCCACAGCCAGGCAAACACTAACAACGGATGCATCAGATTATGCCTGGGGGGCCCACATGGCAGGAAAATGTATTCAGGTCACATGGCCTGCAAGCCAGGTGCATCTTCATATCAATCAAAAAGAGATGCTAGCTGTTCAGAATGCCCTGACAGCTTTCAAGGATCTACTTACAGGAAAACTACTGATTTAAAGACTGACAATACTACAGTCATGTGGTACATAAGCAGGGAGGCACACATTCCTACCCCCTCTGCAGACAAGCCATGACTTTGTGGGACACAGCATTGACTTAAGTTCACCTGCAAGCACAATTCCTGTCAGGAAAAATAAATACTCTAGCAGACTAAGCAGAAACCTCATGGATCCCCACGAGTGGAAACTGGATCCACAAGTCTTCAGCATAACAAGGAAATGGGGCTGTCCAGACATAGATCTATTTGCATCCCCTCACAACTGCCAACTACAGAGATTCTGCACAAGGACTTGTCGCAAGCCAGCATGGAAATTGGATGCCTTATCTTTCAGCTGGAAAAAACTAACTGTATATGCCTTTCCTCCACTGCCTGTCCTCCCCAAGGTACTCCTAAAGGTCAGACGAGAAGCCAAAAATGATACTGATTGCACAAGACTGGCCACGCCAGCACTAGTACCCAATCCTAAAGAACTTGTCTCAAGGTCCAGCCTGGACATTGCCTCAAATTTCTCACTTACTGACCCAACAAAACATCCTGCACAGCCAACTCAGGACCTTCAATCTGGCAGCATGACGGATAATGTAGCCATTCAGAACACTCCTCTCTACAAAGCTGTGATGGATGTTATTTTCAAGGCCAGGAGGCCCAGTACCTGAAAATCTTGCGCAGAAAAATGGAAGAGATTCTGTGCTTGGAACCAGGAACAAGGCATTGACACGTGTACCAAATATCCCTCAGATTTTACAATACCTAACTGATGCTGAACAAAGACCTTTCTCAAGATTCATGCCTCTGCCATTTCAGCCCATTACAATACGGAACCACTTATCTTTTCTCATCCTTTAATAAGGCAGTACCTCAGAGGCCAAAAACCTAAGACCTCCAAGGAGAGCACCAATACCTGCATGGGACCTCAATTGAGTCTTTGAAAAACTCACACTGCCTCCTTTTGAGCCAGCGTCAACAGCTGATCTAAAATTATTATCCTGGAAAACTGCTCTGCTCCTAGCAATAACCTCTGCAAGGCTAGTCCATGAGTTACAGGCGCTCATGGCTGTGGAACAGTTTTTCATTTTCCAACCAGACAGGGTTTCTGAGGACAAACCTGACATTTATGCGTAAGGTGGTGTCCATTGTGGCCCTTAACCAAACTATTAATCTGCCTCCCTTTTATCCAAACCCTCAGAATAAGGGTGAAAGACTTCTGCATTCCTTGGACATACACAGACAACTATGCTTCTATTTGGACAGAACTAAAGCTTTCAGAAAGACTGAGCAACTTTTAGTGGCATATGCTGCAGGATCTCAAGGAAAGCACATCTCAAAACAGACTATTTCAAAATGGATAGGCCATTGCATTCATTTCTGCTTCTCACAGCATGGCAAATCAGTGCCCAAGGACATTAGACCTTCTACCAGGGCAGCAGCCTTCCTCAGAGGAGTACCAACCGAAGACATTTTAGAGGCTGCAACTTGGTGTTCAGTGCACACTTTTACAAAGCGCTACCGTTTATCTCTCTACTCTAAATCCAGAGCAGGCTTTGACTCTGCAGTTCTGCAGGGCCTCATAGCCTCTCCTAATCCTCTTTGGGCCCAGCCACCTAGCCTTAGCTTTGTAATGACTGCAACAGTGAAATACTATGAACCTAGTGCCGTTGTGTACCTACCATAAATGTAGATGTTAGTGTATTCACTGTTGCAGTCCAGGTTACCCTCCCACCCATCCCCCTTTTCTTTGCTGGGACTTTATCTTATACAACCTATGTGGTGTATTTGCTTGTAGATGAAGGAAATGTTTAATCTTAAGTAGGGAGTTCATTTGTCAGCAACCTGTGGGTCTTGGATCCGATATCAGATCCGAGCCGGCAACTTGTTTCAAGCTAATGGATCCGAGCTCCTAGCTCCTCCCCCTCACCCATAATCCCCTGCTAACCCTCCATGACCTCAGATCTAGTTTGCCGCGCTTGTGGATAGCTGGATTCCTGTGAGCTTGTCTAGTATTTGGCAGTTAAGTTTATATTTTCTGTCAACTTTCTTATTTTTTTCACAAAATATTAAGTGTGTAAGTGTTAGGTTCCCTGTAGAGTAAAAAAATTTATTTTAAGTAGTTTTTTCCCTGCCTTCGCTGGTCGTTAGAGAGTGTGTTGGGTCTTGTGTTTTGGGGCCTGTGTGTGTTTGCATTACTTTTTTTCTTTAAGTATGGCTGAGGCCCCAAAAGCCATTTTTTCTAAATGTACAGAGTGTGGCCATAAGCTCTCCCCGGCTGATGGCCACACTCGGTGCATTCGGTGCCTTGGGGTTGAACACCTCACCTCAGGCTGTACCATTTGTGCAGCGTTCAACCCCAGGGCACTGAAAGAGCGGTGGTCGAAGCTGGTCTTGGCGGGACTTTTACCCCCGGACTCGGCTCCGGCCTCCGCTGCTCCCGTGGCTCCACCACAGGCTGTGGTTGCTGCAATTCTTGCCCCCTTCCTCCGACCAGGACTCAAACTCCCGCTAAAGCGTCTGAGGACAGGGAGGCCAGGAGGGAGAAACTGAGGGAGAAGCACCACAAGCGGCGGGCCGAGACCTCCGTTTCGGCCCCGCCAGCTAAGTGGGCTTCTCCCTCCACTACTTCTAGGTCTCCTCCTCGGCTCCGATCCCCTTGTTTCTCCCCAGGGCCCGAGGAGGAGGAGGCCCGATCTCCATTGAGGTCATCGAGGCGGCATTCCAGGCCTGCCTCTGTGACCTCTTCGAGATCGACCTTCAGTATGTCCGATGCAGACTTGGACCGGATGATGCGAAGGTTCATCCAGGCCCAGCTGCAGATGGGAGTGCTCTTGCCCCCCCCTTTGGGGGGGGGGGGCTCGACACCTTTCCCCCCCCATCCTATTGCTCCTTCTCCGACCCGCTATCAGTGTTCGGAGCCCAGCAGCGTTGGAGCCGGGGTTGGGTTGGCGCAGACAGTACTTGGTACTTCGGATCCGACCCTGCCCTCGAGCCTGTCAGATCCGACCTCTCTGAGCCGTGGCCCGAGCTTCGGATCCGAGGGATTGTGTGCCTTTGGCTCCGTCCAGGTCGGAGCGCACTGGTCCTTCGGATCCGATGGTCTCTGCACCGGTTCCGATCCCTTCATCGGATCTGAGTGGGGAGCCGACTCTCGGATCCAAGAGAGAGTGGTTCCCCCTCGGCTTTCGATGTTGTGGAGAGGGCTCTGTTGCATCCGGACCCCCGGTCTTTGTCTTGGCTCCTCCCTGCACTCCCTCTCTGCTGGGCCAGGCTTCCATCACCCGGCCAAAGGGACAGCCTGCTTTAATGTCCCAGATGGTTCCATTGGAACAGGATGTTGCTGGCGAGGCCTCCTCTGACAGCTCCCCCGAGGAAGTGCCCCGCAAGCATAAGTGCAAGAGGAGGCACATGGACTCCCCTGAGTCCTTAACTAAGGACACTGACTTGGAGGAAGGGAAAAGCTCCCCAAGATCACCCCCTGAGGATGTCTCCTTTGGAGACATCATGGAGATGCTGAGGATCAGAGGTGGGTGGTCTGCCCCAAGTCTTCCTCAGTCTGTTTCTGGAGGCATTCTAAGCAGGCCCATCTACCTCTTGGGTGTCCCCTCCGGCCGACCCCTTGGTGGACCTCATTACCACCAGGGCGTGGAAGGATCCGGACACCATGGAGCCAATACCAAAATACCCGGACAGAATACTAAGCCCCCCTCAGACCGATCGCACTGGAGCAAGGGTCCCCCCGTAGATGCCATGTTGACTGCCGCAGCCACGAAGAGGGAACTAGCTCAGGAGAGCCCCTCTGTCCATCCACCAAGCAATGAGCCCCGCTCGATGGACCGCTTAGGGAAGCGAGTTTTTAGTTCAGCGACCTTCTCTGTAAAGTCTCTGAACTATATGGCACGTGTCATCAGGATGCAGCGGGATCTTATCAAAGAATACGCTACCTCCCCTCCTGAGTCCATGTTGGTGGATGACTAGCAATTGTACTCAACCCGAATGACCACTCTGAGATCAATTTCAAATACCTCTATGCGGCTGTTGTCCCACGCCACAGAGGGAGCCGCTAGGGCTAGCGGAGCAGGCCTAGTCATGAGACGTCAGGCCTGGCTCCGTCATTGTGACTTTGTGGAGCCTTTTAAAGCATCTTTTGCGAACGCCCCTTTCGATGGTTCTGCCCTATTTGCAAAACGGTTCGCGAGACATGTCCAGAGCAAGAAAGACGGGAAGACGTTGTCTGCTGTCTGAGTCTGCTTCTCTGCTCCCCAGCAGTCCTTTTCGAAGAACCAAAAGGGTCAGAAGATGTGGTTCCAGAATTCGCAACATTCCCAACCCGCTCCGGACAACCAGTCCTTCTGTGGCAGAGGACAGGGAGGACGCCGCCCCAGGAGCAGAGTGGCTCCGAGAAACTTTGGGTCCAGAAAACCTTTCTCTGAACGGCCCACGCAGCAGCCCTGAAGGGTTGCCCGGCTGCTCCACTCTGGAGGCAGTCGGGGGGGCACTTCTTGGAGCACCTAGCGGCATGGGAGTCCATCACGACAGACCGCTGGGTGCTTCGCATTATATCCAGAGGGTACAAAATACCATTACTCTGTCCCCAAATTCAAGAACCTCCCCGATGTACCACCCGATCAGAGGGAGGCCACAGCCGCAGAAATTCAGCAGCTGCTAAGAAAGAGCCATCCAGCCCGTCCCCCAAGACCAGCTCGGATTAGGGTTCTACTCCAGGTTCTTTTTGGTGCCAAAAAAGACAGGGGACTTGAGACAGGTTCTAGACCATTCCCGCTTGAACCTGCCAGTAACCAAGGAAAAATTCCGAATGGTCACTCTTCAATCTATTCTCCCCCTTCTAAGGGAGAACAAATGTGCTCTCTAGACCTCAAGGATGCGTACTATCACATTCTAATGGACAGACTATCCAGGAGGTTCCTCCGCTTCCGGCTGGGAGCCAGTCACTACCAGTTCAGGGTCCTTCCCTTTGGCCTCACCACAGCCCCCAGGGTGTTCACCAAGGTATTAGCAGTGATTGCGGCCCACCTGAGACTCCAGGGAATACAGGTCTTTCCGTACCTGGACGACTGGCTCCTGACCGCCCCAACAAGGCATCTACTTTGCTCAGCCAGAGACTTCTTTCTCCGCCTAGCCCCACAGTTAGGCATCACCATCAATGCCGACAAATCCCTTCTGGCCCCGACACAAGTCATCGAATTCATAGGAGCCAGAATAGACACCAGAGAGCTACGAGCCTTTCTAACTTAGAGAATTCGGAATTTGCAACTCCATGTGCGGGCTATCCTCCAGAGTCTTCACCAGCGGAATTGGTCCTGAGGGCACTAGGCTCCGTGGCGGCAGCGATTACGCTCCTTCCATGCGCCCATCTGAACGTGCGGGTACTGCAATGGACACTTCTAGTGCAATGGTCCTTTCTAGCCCTTCCTCTTCATCACCCCATTGCTATCAGCAAGGCTTGCCGGAGGGCTCTATTATGGTGGCTCCAAGCTTTGGACCTCCATATGGGCTGTCCCTTCTGCACCTCTCGCCACGGTGACCACGGACGCCTCCCACCTCGGGTGGGGGGGGGCATTATTCAGGCGGGACGGTCCAAGGCATGTGGAATGACAGAGACCTCCCTGCATATCAACGTTCTGGAGATGAGAGCGGTGCTGTTCACGTTGCAAGCACATCAGAATCTCCTCCCCATAGGAACGATTGCAATTCAGTCGGACAACATGTCTGTTGTCTGGTACATCAACAAACCGGGGGGAACCAGATCTTACCCTCCATGCCGTGAAGCCATGAGTGTGTGGGAATGGGCGATCTCCACCAACCGCTTTCTGATTGCAACGCACATTCCGGGACGGACCAACATCCTAGCGGACAAACTCAGTCGCACCCTTCTTACCCCGTACGAGTGGTCTCTCAATCCACTAGTAGCGAAGCAGATATTCGCAATATGGGGGCAACCCTGCTGCGATCTTTTTGCATCTCCCTCAAACACCAAATGCGGCAATTTCTTCGCTCTGATTCCCCCTTCAGGGTAAACTCCAAGAGACGCTCTGGTGCATGCTTGGCCACCCGGTCTACTTTATGCCTATCCTCCTCTACTCCTGATGCTGCAACTCTTACAGAAAGCCTTGCGGTTGGGGAGCAGGATGATCCTCATTTCCTTATTCTGGCCTCTGCAAATTTGGTTCCCTTACCTGTGGTCTCACCTAGTGAATCCTCCTTGGATTCTGGATCCCAGTCCGGATCTAATCTCCCATCCGTCGGACTTACCGACCCCCAAACCTGGACAATCTGAAAACTGACAGCTTGGTTGCTCCAGTTCCACTCCTAGTTAGGACTCCCGGTAATACTTCACCAGTCAAAGCCATCCTTGTGGCAGCGCATAAGCCCTCCACCAGGAAAGTGTACCGCAGTAAATGGAAACGTTTCTCCATCTGGGCGGAGCATCATGATCTAGATCCCTTTACGGCTCCTCTTCTGTCCATATTAGACTTCCTAACCGAACTTTTTCAGGAAGGCGCTAGTTGTTCAATCGTCTAAGTGCAATTGGCAGCCATCTCACATTACCATGTGGGACATAATACACGGCCTTTGATGTCGGCCAAGTTGTGTAAAACCTTTCTCAAGGGCACCTTCTTGCTTAAACCCCCTATAAAAGAAGCCGTACCACTGTGGGATCTTTCACTAGATATTCAAGCCTTGATTGCTCCACCTTTTGAACCCGCTGCTTCAGTAGATCTCAAATTCTTGTCCTGGAAAACAGCATTCCTTGTAGCCATCACTTCTGCAAAAAGAGTTTCGGAGCTTCAAGCTCTTTCCGTGAAGCCTCCTTATTTGATCTTTCACCCAGACAGAGTGTACCTCAGGATCAATTCCTCTTTTCTTCCCAAAATAGCATCAGAAACCAATATAAATCAATCCATAAATTTACCGGTTTTCTTTCCTAAATATCAGAATAAAGGAGAGTACAAGCTGCACTCAGATGTTCTTAGGCAGCTTCGCTTTTATACTCTTAGAACAGCTGGTCAGACAGTCCGACCAGCTGTTCGTTTCCTTTGCCAAATTTAATTTGGGGAAAGCAATATCAAAAGTATCTCTATCACGCTGGATTTCTCAATGTATCCTATTGGTGTACCAAGCCTCTGGGAGACCTGCACCTGAAGGAGTTTGCGCACATTCCACTCGTTCCATCTCTACTTCTGCGGCCTTCAAGTCTAGAGTTCCATTGGATGATATTTGTTCGACAGCCACTTGGGCTTCATCTCATATCTTTATTAACCACTACAAACTGGACATGATTTCTAGAGGGAGAGCATCCTTTGGCTCTGCGGTTCTTCGCAATGTCCTTCCATGATGGCCACCCAAGGTTCAGGTAGCTGGGGACTCTGTCCCACAGGCTGCTGACAAATGAACTCCCTACTTCAGATTAAGAAGTTATGTACTCACCATAACATTCCATCTGAGTAGGTAGCTTCATTTGTTTGCAACCATCCCCCCCTCCTTCCCCCTGGCATTCTTCGGATCTTTTTTAGTTGGATACCCGTTTTTGGGTATATATTGAGAGGCAAACTCTATCTGAGGTCATGGAGGGTTAGCAGGGGATTATGGGTGAGGGGAGGAGCTAGGAGCTCGGATCCATTAGCTTGAAACAAGTTGCCGGCTCTGATCTGATATCGGATTCAAAACCCACAGGTTGCAGACAAATGAAGCTACCTACTCAGATGGAACGTTATGGTGAGTACATAACTTCTTATTTTACTGCATGCATAATTATTGGCATATTTTTAGCCTGTTTTGGGGGCACCTGACATCTGGGGCAAGAAAAACTTAAGAAAATGGCGTCTGCTGCTTTTATACCCGTGGTGCACTGACGTCCGGGAGGAGGTGACTGCAACTGATGCCGGACCTAGACTTTGGAGTTCTGGCTGACCGCAGGTCGCATGCCAGCAGGATAACCCAAGAGTAATGACTGCAACAATGAATACACTCTAACATCTACATTTATGGTAGGTACACAACTGTACTTCTATACATCTGCAACATTGGCAATTCGAGCCTTAAACTGCCAGTTTCATATGCTCCAGTATCAACATGTTATGGGATTGCTGAAACAGAAAATGTTGATTTCTGAATATGCAGAAAATGAAGAATTGCAGGAATTATTGCTTACAGCTGAACAAGTTGGAAAGCATACTTTGCAATGTGGTTTTGATTCTTTAGAGGCCTCCTGCAGGGCCGCAGTTACTGGATCTGTGATTAGGAGGCATGCCTGGCTAAAAGAGCCAAATTTGCCTGTTCATGTTAAAGCTAAATTACTAGATGAATCTTTACAGCATGATATTCTTTTTGGTATTAAGGCAGCAGAGGTTCTAAAGAAAATGGAAGACAAAGCTAAGTCTATGCAAACTGTAAGACTTCTTAAAAGTGCAGCCACCAAGATTCAGTAGACACTGGCCTACAAAAAATTGGTCCTTTCCTGTGTCCGGCAGAGCTCAAAGTAACAAATCCAGATGTCCCAAGGGTTCCAGGTATCGGGCACAAGATTCTTACAGGCCAAAGCAATGGGGTGCTTCTACCTCCAAATCTGGTGGAAATAAAGCGCAAACCTACAGAAAACTGTCCCAATGACTTCCCTCTGCCTTCACCAAGCACTTACCTTTTGGCAGCACCCTGGGGGGGGGGGGGGGGGGAATTAGCACTTTTTGCTCAAAATTGGCAGTTAACCCAGGACAAGTGGGTGCCAAACAGTATCACAGGGATACAGATTCCATTGCCATACTCTGCCAGTGGCAAACGGTTGGCCGGATCTGCCAAAAAATCAGTGGGCAGAGGCACATAAACAGGGTACGTCCATCATGGCTATGGGGGCTATACAGTCTGTACCAGAACAGGAAAAAGGACAAGGTTTTTACTCTACTGTTCTTGGTACCCAGAAAGAACAAGGCCTGGTGGCCAATACTGGATTTATCAATTTTGAACACATACCGGGGCATTCCAAAATTCAAAATGCTGACTTTGCAGCAGCTTCTGCTGCCCATGCTGGGTAAGAATGCTTGACTGGTGGCATACCTGAATTTCCCAATAAGGGAATCGTGCAGAAGATACTTCTAGTTTCAAGGCTGGCTTAAGGCATTACCAATTCTCTGCACTGCCCTTCGGCTTCTCTACTGCACTCAGGGTCTTTACAAAGTGCCTGGCACCAGTAATTGCTTTTTGCAGACAGAGGTATACAAATATATCCTTATTTCGACTGTCTCATTCAAGCAGAGAGCAAGGGTATTCAACACCTGGCGTTTGTGAAAAGGCATCTAACATGCCTAGGGTACACAATAAACTAAAAATTACAACTGGTACCCTCTCAAGATAACATTTCTGGGTGCAAGCTTGAATAAAACTGCCCAGATGGCTTTCCTCATGCCAGACAAAGACAACTGACTGCTTACTTCAAACTGATGTCAAGAAAAACCCAGTTATCTGCACGACAAACTCTGCAGGCTTTGGGCTTCATGGCTTCCTACTGATTCCATATGCAAGACTGCATGTGGGGAAACTTCAGTGGTACCTGAAAAGTTTTTGGAGTCAGCATTCAGTCTGGAAACAATGATTCCTCTCATTCCCTGCCTACAACAGGAGTTTCTATGGTGGGCAAAGGCATGTCACCAAAACATGGGACGGGCCTTCACTCTACTCCCTGCCAACCAAACCTTAAGACGCATCAGATTATGCATGGGGGGGGGGCCCACATGGCAGGATAATGCTTTCAGGGCATATGGACCCCAAAACAAATACATCTGCATATCAAGCAAAAAGATGCTAGTTCAAAATGCTCTGGTAGCCTTCAAGTCCTTAGTTCATCCAGGACAACTACTGATAGATGCATATGAGGGAACTTCAGTGGTACCTAAAAAGCTTATGGAGTCAACATTGTCACAACCTGGAAACAATGCAGCTTTTCTCAGATGGGTTCCTACCGGAGACATTCTAGATGTTGCTACTTGGTGCTCATTTCATACGTTCACCAAACGTTACCATTTACCTCCTTTTCTAAATCCAGAGCAGGCTTTGCCACTGCTGTCCTGCAGGGCCTTATAGCTGCTCTTAATTCTGTATAATTTCGTCCTCCTCAACCATAGCTTTGGGATTCTGCCCAAATGTAACGACTGCAGCAGTGAAACACTAAACGTAGTACAGTTGTGTACAGTTACCATAAATGTAAATTAGTGTATTCACTGTTGCAGTCCTGGTTATCCACCACCATCCCCCTATTTCTCTTGTACCTCTTTTTTACTATGCTCAAAAGCCTTTTTGGTGTATTTGCTTTTAGTTGGAGGTATATTTTTGTGTTCTAAATTACGTGTGTTTTTTCCCCATTTGGGGGGGACCTGATATCTTGGGCAAGAAAAACTGATTAAAATGGTGTCTGCTGCATGTTTTATACCCCCTGACGTCATGAAAGAAGACAGGAACCGACACAGGACCCAAGACTTTGTTATTCAGGCTGACTGAGGGCAACCTGCCAGCGGATTACCCAAATGTAATGACTGCAACAGTGAATACACTAACATCTGCATTCATGGTAAGTTTACACAACTGTACTTTACCCTCCCTCAAGCCCCTTAAATACTGGCTATACCTATACTTTCCTTCACTATGCTTAAAAGCATTTTTGGTGCATTTACGTTTTGTTGGAGGCATACCTTTGTGTTTTTTAAGTTTATTTTCCTCCCCATTAGGGGGGCACCTGACATCTGGGGCAAGAAAAACTGATGTAATGGCATTTGCTGCATGTTTTTACCCCTGACTATCAGACGTCATGGAAGAAGGGACAGCAACCGACGCAGGACACAAGACTTCGTTAATTAGGCCGACTGAGGGCAACCTGCAAGCAGATTACCCAAATGTAATGACTGCAACAGTGAATACACTCGAACATCCACATTTATGGTAAGTGGTATACAACTGTATGGTGCGGACCTCCATAATAAAACCAAAGCTGTTGAACAGAAATGGATTATGTGCTTTCAGGCTTATAAGCCCCAGACCAGGATAGCAAGGTATCAGTAAAACCATTTCTCAAAGCTAGAGCTCTTGAACCTTGATCTTTTTCATTAGTTGGTTTACTTTTTAAACATTTATGAAGTCTTGCATTGGCTAGTGTGACATGCTGAGTTTTTATTCTTTATATATGTGATTCATGGGGTTTTATACATGTGTTATATATGTTTAATAAGTTTCAGATGTCATGCACTTTCTCATAATATTGTAATTGAGTTTTTATTTTATATATTACTATTTTTTGTATACATATATTTATATTTTCCCAACATATGAAGTTAAATCTGCTTGTTAGCCTGCATTTTTATTGGCTGTTCAGTATTTAAATAGCCTCACTATCAGGTCTTTTATTTTATGGTCTGAAGTGGAGGACGTCCGTGAAAGCGTTTACCCTGTTTTCTCGTGATTAAAGGTGTGCTGTGTTGGAACCATCTTGCCTTTTCTACTTCGACAGCCTAGTACTTGCTTACAGACATATGAAAAAGTTTAAATGGGTTTGAGCATGCTGTATAGTTTTGAGGTTTATTCTTTAAATGTTTTTTTGTGTGGTATGTTAATATGCTTCATTGCTGTGAACCCCTCTGTTGCCTTTTTAGTTGGGAGTCCATTTTTAGAGTGTTGGGTGCTGTTTAAAACTTGTGTTTTTCACAGTTGAATCATTTTTTGTTATGGCAGTTAAGTTTTATTGACAGGCATCTGTATGCTCAAGACTGTAGAGAAAATGGCATGTCTCTTCCTGATTAAGTAATTCTATTTTTGTGCAGGTCAGTAGTAACGGAGGAATACAAACTTCCAGATGGAATGGTTGGATTTAGTAAGTGTGACTCGTTTTGGTATTCTTTTTTCCATTTACTGTCTTAAGTTTGTTTCTAACAATGTCCGCCATTTTTTCAGTAATTGGCAGAGGTGGAGAACAAATATCACGCATTCAGCAAGATTCTGGATGTAAAATACAGATCGCTCCTGGTAAGGCCTTAGATTTCAGAGCAATTTTTTTCCCAGTTTACCTTTGGTACTTGTATATTTTTTTTCAGCAGAATAATATAGTTCCAGAAACTTGAGTGAGTTTGCAGTTTAAACAGCTACGTGTTCTGATGCAAGTGGATTCTGCATGTATTGCAGAAATGGAAAGTGTCCATAATTTTTTTTCTAAAAGTAGTATGCAAGTTTGGGGAGGGCTTTCACAGGTGGCGAGCCCTGTTGGATCTCTGATAAAACTTTGCCAAGTGACCCATGCTGACTGTATCACTTGAAATAATTGCATTTATTTCATTTTGCTCCTTAAGTTCTGTCAGCCATTTGTTCTGTCATCACCATGAGCTCCTACTCCTGATCCTGTGGGGTAGTTGCCGTTTTCCGCTGAATTTGCCTTTGTAGCATGTAAGCTGGTTACCTAGAGTTGTGAAAAAGGCCAACCTTTGGAGATGGTCATCCCCATTGTATTGTCCATTGAAGGCCATTTGCAAATGCACCCAAGCCTGTATTCCTTTAACAGCTCTTAAGGTCTTTAAGCAATAGTACCACTGAAGTGCATGCATGCTTTTTTGACTTCAGCATTTGTTGGGTGGTATGTGAAAGTCTGTGCTTTTAGTCTCCTCGCGCCAAATGATTTGTGCTGGGAGTTCAGGAAGAGGCAGTGTTCAGTGCTAACTTTACCAGGGCTATGGACGTTTGAGTTTACTAGCTTTCACACCTTTTTCCAGGCATTTAAATTGGACAACACTGTTCAAGAGCATTGTTTGGGAATAGTATTTGCAATATTGTAGGATATGCTGTGATTGCTACATATTGGCTTTTCTTAATACTCTAGTACTTTAATGAGTAAGGAGAACTGTAGTGGTGATGGTCACAATTAACTTAGTATAGTTGTACGAGTCTTGCCACAACAGTGAGCAGGGAATCACTACTGCAGTGTAACCTACTTGCACACCCCCTAGCTTGCATCTTTCTCCCCCCCCAACTTTCCTGTCCTCTGATTGCTGTAATTAAAGTGCAATATGTTTTGCCCTACTAGCGATCCATTTAACAGCTGCTGTTCTAGATTAATCTAAAAAGCTGCCAGAACAAGTCTTTAACTTCAGCTTCCTGGATCCCTTTCTTCGCCTTTCCTGTCAGGAACTGATTGGAGTATAGGCAGTCTCTAGCCTGCAGTGGAAATATCTTAGCCTTTTCCCATTCTGTTACTTTTCCATCTCTGGTTACTTGCTCCTAGTGCCTTGGTTCCTTTTCCAGTTTTCTCCAGCAAATTTCAGCCCCTTCTTGCCTATTCTCTGTACCCAAGTTGTAGTCGTACCCGTTGCCAGAATCTCTGGTCTTCATTCTCGTTTTGGCTTAGTTCTTACAATACTTTTCTGCTACTTTATGAATGCTTTCCCTGGCTGTTAAGGATTTGCACCGGAAATTCTGCACTTTCTTGAAATTACCACCTGCTTAATCATTCTTTTCCAATTTTGAGTTGCATCTTCCTGATTTATGTATACAAGCCTTAACTGTAGCTCTAACATATCCTGTCAGATCCGATTTGTAAACCACCTAATCTTGGCAATATCAATATCTCACTTAACCCTTGCCCTCTTCACCTACCATGTCAAATAGTTAACACACTGCGCACAGTGTCTCTGAAATGTGCCTCGCCTGTATATAAAATGAAAGGCACTGCAAACATTTTTACTGTATCTTGATTTTTTCCATAAACATGAGCTTATAGTTTTTAATATTTTTAGTCTCTTCCCACATACCTTAGCTGCCATAACAGAGTTCTTGAAAACACGTACTATTATCACATGTCTAAGTATTTCATTTGTCAGGTACATAACATCTACAGGTAAAGCCATCTTTGCATGATTACTATGCCATTTATATCCTTGAACTTGAGTCCCTTATTTTTTGCCAGTGGCTTTAAATGTAACGCACATAAGAGGAATAGGATACATCCCTACCAAGTTTCACTGTTCAGACGCAGCTTGTCAAAGTGGGAACCATTCCAACTTTATTTTTGCCCCCAATCCCTCATTCCTCTTAATTTCAGTCCCTTTGTATATAAGGGAATGCAGATTGCTTCCATTCTCTTATTCGTAAAATCCTAGCTTGCTCTAGATTCATAGGTTGGTACTAGGCTATCAGCCCTAGGGCCTATACAAGCATAGCCTTCTTCCCACACTGCCCTGGACCCCCTGTCTAGCAAGGTGACTGACGTGATTCCCGGGGTGAATTTCCTTTCTCCCATCCAATAGTCAAGGTTCCTTTTGAAGAGGGCCAAAGAGGCACTCTGACATGTATGGGCAATCTATTCCAGAATCTATGGAGTCTCTGGGTCAGGAACTTATCCCTCCAACATGTTTTGTTTATTGTGATGACAAGGATGTTCGTGTTACACTGTTGCAGTCATTACACTTGGGTTATCCTGCAGTCGGGCGGTTCCCCAGTCGGCCTGAGTTCCAAAGTCTTGGTCCGGTGTCGGTTGCTGTCGCCTCCTCCCTGATGTCAGTGAGACAGGGGTATACAAGATGCAGCCGACGCCATTTTCTTCAGTCTTTCTTGCCGTGCGGTGCCCGAAGTGAAAGCAGTTCGCAAGTGCCAGTCAGCAGTCTCCTGAGATTTTCATTCTGAATCCAGAACTGAAGTCTTCTACAAAGCTAAGTACCCTGTTGGGAAACCTTTTTCTTGCCTCAGACCGATGTCAGTAAAAGTTAATAACTGTATTGCTTGTGGGAAGCAAATACCTCAAGGATTTCCATTCCTATTGTATCCCATGCCTAGGCCCAGACCACGACTTCACTGGTTGTCGGTTTTGTGCTAGGTTTAACAAGCACACGATTAAACGTCTGATTTTGCCCGACATTATTTTGGTAGAAAATTCAATTATACCATGCAGTCGGAACTTCTGACTGAAATTCACAAAAAGCGCAAAGACAAGGATAGGCATCAGAGGCCCAAAACGGACTAAGCTTCTAGGTCAGTCGCCGGTTCTCCGGTTTTCAGCGAGGCACCTTCGCAGCCCCTGACTGCCGCTTCTGTAGAACCACAGTCCGCCTCTTACTCCCACGTGGAGATGGCTGGGCCTTCGGACGCGCAAGCTATTCGGCCTACCGAGACTAACCTTTCAGAGGGATCCGGAGTAGCTAAGCAACCCACAGCTTCAGAGGGTGTCTTCAGACCTACTCAGTTGAGCATTATACCCTCAGCCAAGTCTAAGCCTCCTTTAAAATCAAAGAAACAAATACAGCATCCTCCAGGACAGGCCTCTATGCCTAAAACAAATGCTCAAAATGGCCGAAGACCTAATCACTTTGATCAGGGGGTCCCATCCCCCTCCTGATGAAAGGCCTAGACAGGATGCAGACTGACTCATCCGACCAGGTGTCCATCTCTTCTGATTCATCCTCAGATCCAGGATATTCTTTACCCTCTTATGAGGATTCTGATGCTGAGGAATCAATTCCATCAGCCTCACTGCCTGAGGGACTACTCCTTTGGGGAAACCCTACATACCATGAGGGAGCATTTCCACTGGGAAGGCCAAGATTACTCAGAATCCAAGAAAAGGCTCATGGACTTCCTTTTATTACCTCAACACAGACCCCTTGCTATTCTGCCAGCGTTGGATAGGTGTATACTGAATCTATCTTAAATCCTGATTCGTTACCTCCAGCCCCTGTTAAACCTGACCGATACTATAGAGTCTCTGACTCTCAAATGTCTGTATAAAAGCCCTGTAGCTGACCCTGAAACTATTTCTCAGGGACCCAAAGGAGTTAAGGCCTCATCAGCCAAAAATCCAGTTCCCTCTGACAGATTCCAGAGCATTAGACAGATTGGGAAAGTAAGTATATTAGTCAGCAACTTTAGCAATGAGAGCCTTAAATTGCCAGTTTCACATGCTGAAATAGCAATTTTTACTGTCTCAGTTAAAACAAAACAATGCTTCCAGAATCAGATCCTCCTAATTTTAAAGAAATGCAGGATTTATTGCATGCAGCTGAACAAGTGGGAAAGCATACTTTGCAATGTGGTTTTGATTCTCTAGAGGCCTCCTGCAAAGCAGCAGTTACGGGCTCTGTCATTAGAAGACATGCTTGGTTAAAAGAACATATGTTACCAGATCATGTTAAAGCAAAATTATTGGATGCACCTTTGCAGCAGGAGGTGTTATTTGTAGTTAAGGCAGAAGAGGTATTAAAGAAAATGGAGGATAGGGCAAAATCTATGCAAACGGTGAAGGATTTCTTGAAGGTTCAGCCTCCTAGATTTAGCAGAAACTGGCCAACTAAGAATTGGTCCTTTCCAATTAGACCTCAAAGGGGAAGATACATACGTCCAAGAGGTAGAGGTCAAACACAAGGTCCTTACAGGCCTCGACAATTAGTTGCATCAGGCCAGAAAGAAGGGGAAGACAGGACCCAACCATATAAAAAGCAGTTCCAATGACTTCCCACTACAACTGCCAGAAATCTCTCTTGGCAGCCCCCTTGGGAGGAAAACTGGCACTTTTCTACCACAATTGGAAAATTATCACCAAAGACGCATGTATTCTCAACATTGTATTTCAAGGTTACAGGTTCCACTTTCACACACTGCCAGGGTTAAAAGGGATGCCAAATCTGCCACCAAATCAATGGGCAGAGGCTCAAAAACAAATTACAGCACTCATGGATATGAGAGCTATTCAAAAGGTACCATCACAGGAGCAAGGACAAAGATTTTACTCAAGACTCTTTCTGGTACCCAGAAAGGACAAAGCCTGGAGGCCCATTCTGGATCTTTCATCTCTAAACACTTACCTGGATGTTCCGAAATTCAAAATGTTGACACTACAGCAGCTTCTTCCCATGCTGGGCAAGAAAGCTTGGCTCGTGACTTTGTACCTCAAGGAGGCATACCTGCACGTCCCAGTCAGACAGTCGTGCAGAAGATACCTCATATTTATAGCAGGCTCAATGCATTACAAATTCTCTGCACTGCCCTTTGGCTTATCTACTGTGCCCATGGTATTCACAAAATGCCTGGCACCAGTAATTGCATTTTGCAGACAAAAAGGAATTGAAATATATCCCTACTTGGAAGACTGCCTTATTCAAGCAGGAAGCAAGGACATTCTTCTAAAGCACCTGGCGTTTGTAAAAAGATTGCTAATTTGCTTTGGGTATACAGTAAACGAAAAGAAATCAAAACTAGTGCCCTCTCGAGACAATCCTGGGTGCAAGCTTAAATACAACTGCCCAGATGGCTCATCTCACGCCAGACAAAGGCAGCTGACATTACTTTCAAATGATGGCAACAAAGACCCAGCTCCCTGCAAGAAAAATTCTGCAGGCCCTGGGTTTCATGACATCCTGCATTCTACTAATTCCATATGCAAAACTGCATATGAGGAAACTACAATGGTATCTAAAATGTGTTTGGACTCAGCATTGTCACAGCCAAGAGACTATCATAACCTTGATTGGAGTTTCGATGGTGGTCCCAGGCCTGTCACCACAACAAGGGACAACCTTTCACCTTACCTACAGCCAGGCGGACAATAACAGATGCATGGGATTATGCCTGAGGAGCACATATGGCAGGAAAATGTATTCAGGGCACGTGGCCCAAGGAACAAATGCATCTTCACATCAATCAAAAAGATGCTAGCTATACAGAATGCCCTGACAGCCTTCAAGGACCCAATACATCCAGGACAACTATTAAAGACTGACAATACCGTAGTTATTTGGTACATAAACAAGCAAGGGGGGTACACATTCCTACCCCCTATGCAGACAAGCTGTGACTTTGTGTAACACAGCACTGACCTACCAGGTACATCTGCAAGCACAGTTCCTGCCAGGAACAAATTAAGCAGAAATCTCATGGATCCTCGAATGGAAGCTAAATCCCCAAGTGTTCAACATAAGAAAATGGGGACGCCCAGACATAGATCTTTTTGCCACCCCTCACAATTGCCAAATACAGACATTTTGCACAAGGACTTAACACACTCAAGCATGGAAAGTGGATGCTTTATCATTCAGCTGGAAAAACCTGCCAGTCTGTGCCTTCCCTCCGATGTCTCTTCTCACCAGGGTGCTTCTAAAAGTCAGACGAGTGGCCAAAAATGGTTCCTGACTGCACCAGAATGGCCACGCCAGCACTGGTACCCAATCCTAAAGACTTTGTCCCAATGCCCACCTTGGCCTCTACCTCATATCCCTCTTCTGACACTGCAAAACAATCAGATTCTGCACAGTCAACTCAGAACCTTAATCCTGGCAGCATGGCAGGTAATGTAGCCACTCAGACTGCACCTCTCTCTAAAGCTGTTATGGATGTAATTTTGGAAGCCAGGAGGCCCAGCACTAGAAAATCTTGCGCAGAAAAATGGAAGAGATTCTGTGCTTGGATCCCAGGCACAAGGGCTCGAACCACTGGTCCTTTAATACACCTCAGATTTTGCAATACCTGACAGATGTTGGACAAAGGCCTATGTTTTTCATCTATTAAAATCCATGCCTCTGCCATTTCAGCTCATTAGAATACGGATCCTCTACTAAGACTGTACCTCAGAGGGGCAAAGAATATGACCCCCTAGGAGAGCACCAGTACCTACTTGGGACCTCATTTTTGTTTTAGAAAAACTAACACTGCCTCCATTTTAACTGGCCAGCACAGCTGATCTAAACTTCTTGACATGGAAAACTACTCTGCTCCTAGCAATAACTTCAGCAAGAAGAGTCTGAGTTACAGGCATTGATGGCTGTGGAACCTTTCATTTTTCATCAGGACAGGGTTTCTCTTAGGACAAACCCAACATTCATGCCAAAAGTGGTCTCCAATGTGGCCTTAAGCCAAACCATTCATTTACCTACTTTCTACCCGAATCCCCAGAATAAAGGGGAAAGACTTATGCACGCTTTGGATATACACAGACAGCTACGATTTTACTTGGACAAAACAAAAGCTTTCAGAAAAACTGAGCAAGTGTTTGTAGCCTGTGCTGCGGGATCACAAGGAAAGCCTATTACAAAGCAGACAATCACCAAATGGATAGGACACTGCATCCGCTTCTGTTATGCACAACATGGCAAATCTGAACCTAAGGGCATTAGGCTTCATTCTACCAGAGCAGCAGCCACTTCAGCAGCTTTCCTCACAGGGGTAACAACCGAAGACATAGAAGCTGCAACCTGGAGCTCAGTGCACACTTTTACCAAGCACTACCACCTACCTCTCTACTCCACATCTAGAGCAGGCTTTGCCACTGCAGTTCTGCAGGGCTGGTTAGCCTCGCCAAATCCAATCTAGACCCAGCCACCCAACCTCAGCTTTGGGATTCTACCCAAGTGTAATGACTGCAACAGTGAATACACTCTAACATCTACAGTTATGGTAGGTACACAACTGTACTTTGTGCCTCTTCTGTGATATTCCCCTTATTCTGCCGTACTTTGTTCTACACCTCTGCTAATCAGGGCAGCAGTAAATGAGATTTGGTCACTTTAAAAAAACACTTCCATTTTATCCCGTTTGCTAGCTATGCCTTGGAGCATTTTTAGGGGAGGTAGAAATTTCTTTATTTCCACTACACTTTCCCTAAATTCCTCCAACAGCTGGGTGGGGTGTGGCAACATTACCCTGTATTTTTGTCTTTATTTATTGGCACATGATCTGAAATAGTTATTGGTATGTCAAAGCTTTTAAGTACACGTGTTCTCGTTGAATATAATTTCATCTAGTCCAGTTCCTGAAAAATATGTAAATTATGTGAATTCCTACTAAATTTTAATGATTCCATATTAAGTATTTTCTTAAATTTCTTCAGAAATCTACCCGGTCTTTTCTAGGTCTCTTACAGGTGGGGACAAAGTGATTTGCAACCATGATGATGTAATTAAGCCCCATAATAGCCAATCTGATGATGGTGATTATCGTGCATACAGCTGCAGTCATAACAGATGGGTTATCCTGCCGTCAGGCGGGTCCTCGGTCGGCTGAATTCCAAAGTCTAGGTCCAGCATCGGTTGTCGTCGCTGCCTCTCTGACGTCAGTGCGGCAGGGGTATAAAAGAGGCAGCCGACGCCATTTTCTTCAGTTTTTTTCTTGCCCCAGATGTCAGGTGCCCCCAGTCTTTCTTGCCGTGCGGTGCCCGAAGCAGAAGCAGTTCGCAAGTGCCGGTCGGCCAGCTCCTGAGATTTACGAAAGTATTTCAGCTGAAGTCTTGAAAGCTAAGTACCCTGTTGGGGAAACTTTTCTTGCCTCTGACCGATGTCAGACAAAGTTGATAATTGCATTTCATGTGGGAAGCAAATACCGCATAAGGATTTCCACTCTTAACTGTATACCTTGCTTAGGCCCAGGTCTCGGCCTGCCGTTTTTGTGCTAGATTTAACAAACGCACTAAGTGTCGGGCGGAGTTCGCCCTTCACTTTTTTTGGCAAAAAATGTAGTATGTCGTCGTATACTCCCGACTCCAGTTTTGAGCAAAAAACACAAAGATAAGTACCGGCTTACGAGGTCCGCACCACCTACTGATACCACGCTAAGGCAGACTACCGGTTCTCCGGTACTCAGCGAGGCGCCTACGCAGCCCCTGAGTACCGATGACAATGCATTACCGGTGTCTTCAATACCCGAGGTCGCAGGCTACTCAGCCCCCATTCCTACGAAAAACAAAAAAAAAAAGGTTCCTCAGACACCCTCTCAAGGCACCATGCCTAAAAAACAGATGCTTAAAATGGCTGAGGATTTGATTACTCTTGTCAGGGGTTCTCAACCCCCCTCTGACAAAAGGCCCAGATTAGAGGAAGACTACCCTTCCTCAGATCAAGCTTCTATTACCTCAGAACTATGAGGACCAGGATTGTGCCTATTCACCATTCGAAGACTCTGATGCAGAGGAGTCTATTCCCCCCCCCCCCCCCCCCGAGGACTTCTCTTTTGGGAAAATCCTGCATACATTGAGGGAACACTTTCACTGGACTGGGAAGGCCAAGATTGCTCAGATTCCAAGAAAAGGCTCAGGGAATTTCTTCTGCTCCCCCAGCATAGGCCTCTGGCTATCCCTCCTGTTTTAGATATATTGGATGATGTGTACACAGAAGCCAGCCTTAATCCTGATTCTTTACCTCCAGCTCCTGTTAAACCAGACAGGTATTACTGGGTTCCTGATTCCCACCAGTTCCTATATAAAAGCCATACTGCTGACCCAGAAACTATTTCACAGGGTCCCAAGGGAATTAAGGCCTCTACTGCTAAAAGCCCATTACCTTCAGAGAGAGATTCCAGATCTTTAGAAAGGTGGGGGGAAAAAGGTGTACACCTCAGCCACTTTAACCATGAGGGCATTAAACTGTCAGTTCCATATGTTAAAGTATCAACAGTTTTTGATATCTCCGCTGAAAGCAAGATGACACAACTAGAACAACCAGATTTAAGAGTTGCAGGATTTGTTGCATGGTGCAGAGCAAGTGGGTAAACATACCTTGCAGTGTGGTTTTGGTGCTTTAGAGGCCTCATGTAGAGCTTCTGTTACGGGGTCTGTTATACGTAGGCATGCTTGGCTCAGAGCAAACCTTACCAGATCATGTCAAAGCTAAATTATTAGATGCACCTCTTCAAAAAGATGTATTGTTTGGTGTTAAAGCAGAGGAGGTGCTAAAGAAAAAGGAGGAAAAAACGAAATCAATGCAAACAGTGAAAGATTTCCTGCAGGTACAGCCTCCATGTTTCAGCAGAAACTGGCCTTCAAAAAATTGGTCCTTTCCAGCCACGGACAGACCTCAAAGGGGCAGATACAGGCGTCCAAGGGGTAGAGGGCAACCTCAAGGATCTTTCAGAGCCAGACAGTGGCAAGCACCAACCCCAAGAGGTGAAGATAGAGCAGTCTTTTAGAAAACAGACACAATGACTTCCCCCTACACCTGCCAAGCACAGCTTTAATGGCAGCACCTTTGGGCGGAAAACTGACATTATTCTCAAATTGGCATATTGTTACAAAAGACAAATGGATTCTGGACATTATAGACAGAGGCTACAGGTTCCACTTTCACACCCTTCCAAAAATGAGGCATGCCAAACCTGCCACAAATTAAAGGGCAGAGGCACAAAAACAAATTTCAGCTCTCATGGACATGAAAGCGATTCAAGAGGTACCTGCAAAAGAACATGGTTAAGGGTTTTATTCCAGACTATTCCTGGTACCAAGGAAAGACAAAGATTGGAGACCTGTCTTAGACCTATCCATCCTAAACACATATCTACAGGTGCCAAAATTCAAGATGCTCACATTACAGCAGCTTCTTCCCATGCTGGGCAAGGAGTCTTGGCTGGTAACATTGGACCTCAAGGAGGCATACCTGCATGTCCCTATCAGACAAGATTGCAGAAGATACCTCAGATTTCTTGCAGGTTCAACCCATTACCGATTCTCTGCATTGCCCTTTGGCTTATCTACTGCACCCAGAGTGTTTACGAAATGCCTGGCTTATCTACTGCGCCCAGACATCAGTAATCTCCTTCTGCAGACTACAAGGGATACAAATCTACCCATATCTGGACTGCCTGATCCAAGCGGACAGCAAGGACATACTACTGCAGCACCTGGCGTTTGTAATAAAACTGAACTTCCTGGGATACGCAGTCAAAAAGAAATCAAAACTAATACCCTCTCAACAAATAATTTTCCTGGGTGCCAGCTTGGATATCACCACCCAGATGGCCTACCTCACGCCAGACAAGCAAGGGCAACTGTCTCAATACTTAAGAAAAATGGCAACTTACACCAGGCTAACTGCAAGGAAAGTCCTGCAGGCTCTGGGATTCATGGCATCTTGCATCCTACTAACCCCATGTGCAAAGCTGCATATGAGGAAACTTCAATGGTACCTAAACTTATGGTCTCAACACAGCCGCAGCTTGGAAGCAATTATACCACTCATTCCATGCCTTCGAAAGGAATTTGTGGTGGGCTCAAGCTTGCCAAAGAAACGCAGGTCTTCCTTTCTGTGTACCTCAAGCAACTCAAATCATCACAACAGATGCCTCCGACTACACCTGGGGAGCACACATGACAGATCAGTGCATTCAGGGAAAATGGGCACAAAAAGAGAAGTTCCTTCACATCAACCAAAAGGAAATGCTAGCCGTGCAAAAGGCTATTATGACCTTCAAAGACCTACTGCATCCAGGCCAGCTATTGATAAGGACAGACAACACCACAGTGATGTGGTACATAAACAGGGGGGAACTCATTCATACCCCCTGTGCAGGCAAGCCATGACCCTATGGAACACAGCACTGGAATTGAAAATTCAACTACATGCACAATTCCTGCCAGGGAAGAAAAACACACTGGCAGACAACCTAAGCAGAATTATGACAGAATCACGCGAATGGAAGTTGCATCCTCAAATTTTCACAAAGATAACTCTGGCATGGGGACAGCCAGACATAGATCTCTTTGCTACCCACAGAAATTGCCAGTTGAAAAAATTTTGTTCAAGGACCTATCATCCACAGGCCTGGAAAGTGGACGCACTTTCCTTCAATTGGGCAGCATTGACAGTCTATGCCTTCCCGCCTCTTCCTCTGCTGCCCAAAGTTCTATTAAAAGCCAGAGCAGAGAGGCCGAAAATGATTCTCATTGCTCCAGACTGGCCAAGGCAACACTGGTATCCGCTCCTGAAGAGCCTGACACATTCCCCACCATGGATCCTACCTCTAGTCCCTCTTCTGTTGTCCCAGCACAACTACAAAACTCTTCACAGCCATCTCAAAACTCTAAATCTAGCTGCATGGAGAATTCCTTGATTTCCCAACAGTTTCTCCTCTCCAAGGAGGTGCAGGATGTCGTTTTGGAGGCCAGAAGACCTACTAGAAAGGCCTACTCCGCCAAATGGAAACTATTTTGTGCCTGGAATCAAAAGGGACAGAATCCTTGGGTAATAAACGTACCTCAAATTTTACAGTACCTAGCTGAGATGTTAAACAATGGACTTCCTTCTCCATCAAGATCCACGCTTCAACCATTTCTGCACAATACAACACAGATCCTCCTTTATTCTCTCATCCTCTCAAGGCAGTTCCTCAGAGGGGTAAAGAATATAAAACCCCCAAGGAAACTACCAGACCCTGTTTGGGACCTCAACTTCGTGTTGGAAAAGCTGACCCTTCCTCCCTTCGAGCCAGCTTCTTCAGTTACAGTACTTGTCATGGAAAACGGTCTTTCTTCTGGCTATCACCTCAGCTCGCAGGGTTTCGGAGCTACAGGCCCTCATGGCTGTGCAACCATTCATCATTTTCCATCAAGACGAACCAACCCTACCTTTATGCCAAAGGTAGTATCCAGTGTAGCTTTGAATCAGACTATCCACTTGCCTACCTTTTATCCTAATCCACAAAATAAAGGGGAAAGACTACTACATTCCTTGGACATTCACAGACAACTTTATTATTTGGACAGGACAAAGCCATTCAGGAAATCTGAGCAACTCTGTGTCTTATGCTGCAGGTGCTCAAGGAAAGGCTATTTCCAAACAGATAATTTCAAAATGGATAGCCCACTGCATACACTTTTGTTACTCATTTCATGGAATAACTGTGCCTGCATGCATCAAATCCCACTCCACCAGAGCCACAGCTACCTCTGCAGCCTTCCTCAGGGGGGTCCCTACCAAGGATATTTTGGAAGCAGCCACCTGGAGTTCAGTGCACACTTTCTCCAAGCACTATCACCTCCCACTATACTCTAAATCTAGAGCGGGCTTTGCCACAGCAGTCCTGCAGGGCATCCTAGCCCCTCCTAGTTCCACCTAATGCCTACCACCCTTACTTAGCTTTGGGATTCTACCCATCTGTTATGACTGCAGCTGTATGCACGATGAACCTAGTACAGTTTTGTACCTACCATAAATGTAGATGTTAGAGTGCTCATACAGCTGCAGTCCAGGTTTCCCTCCCTCCAAACCCCTCTTAGGACAGGCCTTATGACATACCTTTTTCATATAATCTTTTGGGGTACTCTTTTATGGTGTATTTGCTTGCAACTACTGTTTTTGATTTATCTACATTGCATTTTTGCATAACATTATGTTTGCCTTCCTTTTGGGGGCACCTGACATCTGGGGCAAGAAACTGAAGAAAATGGCGTCGGCTGCCTCTCTTATACCCCTGCCGCACTGACGTCAGGGAGGAAGCGATGACAACCGACGCCAGACCTAGACTTTGGAATTTGGTCGACCGAGGACTCGCCTGACGGCAGGATAACCCATCTGTTATGACTGCAGCTGTATGAGCACGCTAACATCTACATTTATGGTAGGTACAAAACTGTACATCTGAAGTAGGAGATTCATTTGTCTGCAACCTGTGGGTTATGGATCCGATATCGGATCCGAACCGGCATGGTTTTCCAGCTATGGATCCAAGCTCTCAGCTCCTCCCCTCACCCATAATGCCCTGCTCTACCCTCATGACCTCAGATCTCGTTTGCCGCGCATGGTGACTGGATTTGTTTCTCAAGCTAAGTGGTAGTTTTATTGTTAAATTTCAGAAATTTGAAGTTTGTATTGATTTTTTGAGTGAAAGTGTAGGTTTCCCCTTTGATATTTTTACCTTTTAGAGTTAATCTAAAAGTTTTTTCCCTCCCCTCGCTGTTGGCGTAGTGTGTGTGTGTTGGGCCTGTGTGTGTATTGGTTTTTAGTTTAGTTTGGTAACTACTTTTTTAGACTAGGATGGCAGACCAACCCAAGTCTATATTTTCTAAATGCTCCGAGTGTGGCCATAAGCTTTCCCCAGCTGATGGCCACACTCGGTGTGTTAGATGCCTGGGGGTTGAACACCTCACATCTGGATGTTCCATTTGTGCAGGGTTCAATCCCAGGGCATTGAAGGAGCGGAGGTCCAAGCTTGTTTTGGCGGGCCTTTTACCGCCGGACTCTGCTCCGACCTCCGCTCCTTCCGAGTAACCGTGCCTCGGTTATTCCTCTGGCACCCTCCTCCTCCTGGGACTCAACCTCCCGTTTCTGGTTCGGAGGAGAGGGATGCTAAAGGACGGAGGAGAAGCACCATAAGCGGCGGGCCGAGACCTCTGTTTCGGCCCTGCCAGCCAAGTGGGCTTCTCCCCCGGCTCCGTTGTCGGCTCTGTCCCCTCCTTCTCGGCTCCGGTCTCCT
Organism: Protopterus annectens; assembly: GCF_019279795.1. Taxonomy (NCBI): domain Eukaryota; kingdom Metazoa; phylum Chordata; order Ceratodontiformes; family Protopteridae; genus Protopterus; species Protopterus annectens. Next base: position 1,141,482,636 of record NC_056744.1, read on the forward strand.
GTTTTTCACCGGGACCTGAGGAGGAGACCCGATCTCAGTCGAGGCTATCGAGCCTACCTCAGTAGCCTCGTCGAGATCCACGTATAGCCTTTCGGATGCTGATCTGGACCGGATGATGCGAAGGTTCATCCAGGCCCAGATGCAAATGGGAGTGCTCTTGCCCCCCCCCCTCTGGGGGGGAGCTCAACACCCTTTTTCAAACAGATTGCTCCTTCTCCGACCCGCTATCCGGGTTCGGAGCAGCTGGAGCCGAGCAGCTTCGGAGCCGGGGGTGGGTCGGCGCCGGTAGTACTTTGTACTTCGGATCCGACCCTGCCCTCGGATCCGGGGGGATCAGTGCTCCTTCGGCGCCGTCTGTGTTGGAGCGCACTGTCCCTTCTGATCCGAGCGCTTCGGCGACGGCTCCGATCCACTCTTCGGATCCGAGGGGGAGCCGATTGTCGGATCCTTTGGTCGAGGTCGGCTCCCCTTCGGCGTTTGCAGTGGAGAGGGCCCTGTTGAGGGTGTCCGGACCCCCGGCACTTGCTTCGGCTCCGTCCCGCGCTCCCTCTGCACTGGGCCAGGCTTCCAACATCCGGCCCTTGGGACAGCCCGCTTCTGTGCCCCAAGTTGCTCCAATGGAACAAGTTGCTGCTTGCGAGCTGTCCTCGGACAGCCCCCCAGAGGATGTCCCTCTCAAGCATACGTGCAAAAGGAGGCACATTGACTCCCCCGAGTCTCTCACGGAAGACACGGACTTGGAGGAAGGGGAAGGCTCCCCACGGTCACCCCCCGAGGATGTCTCATTTGGAGACATCATGGAAATGCTCCGTATAAGGGGGGGTGGTCTGCCCCCAAGTCTTCCTCGGACGAGTCCGTGTTCTTGGAGGCATTTGAAGCGGGCCAGTCTACCTCTTGGGTGTCCCCTCCTGCCGACCCCCTGGTGGACCTCATTACCACCAGGGCGTGGAAGGAACCGGACACCGTGGAGCCAATTCCAATACCTCTATGCGGCTACTCTCCCACGCTACGAAAGGCGCCGCTAGAGCCACAGGGGCAGGCCTAGTCACTAGACGTCAGGCCTGGCTCCGTCACTGCGATTTTTCTGAGCCCTTCAAAGCGTCATTTGAGAACGCCCCCTTTGATGGTTCTGCTCTCTTCGCGAAACGTTGACCCAGAGCGAGAAGGACGGGAAGACGCTGTCTGCTGTCGGAATCCACTTCTCTGCACCCCAGAGGCCCTACTCTAGGAACCAAAAGGGTCAGAAGATGATGTGGTTCCGGAAGTCGCAGCAGTCCCAGCCTGCTCCGGACAACCAGTCCTTTCGTGGCAGAGGAGGACAGGGAGGACGCCACCCTAGAGGCAGAGGGGCTCCCAGAAACTTCGGGTCCAGGGAACCTTTCTCTGAACGGCCCGCGCAGCAACCCTGAGGGGTTGCCCGGCTGCTCCACTCTGGAGGCAGTCGGGGGGGATGTTTTTCGGGGCACCTAGCGGCATGGGAGTCCATAACATCAGACCGCTGGGTTCTCCAAATCATATCCAGAGGATATCGCATCCCTTTTCTTCACTTTCCAAAGTTGAAGTCCCTCCCAGACGTTCCACCTGGTCAACGGGAGGCCACTTTGGCAGAAATTGGCCATCTGCTAAAGAAGAGCCATCCAGCCCGTCCCCCCAGACCAGATCGGATCACGATTCTACTCCAGGTTCTTTTTAGTGCCAAAGAAGACGGAGGAACTAAGACAAATTCTAGACCTTTCTCTCTTGAATCTGGCAGTCCCCAAGGAAAAATTCCGAATGGTCACTCTGCAATCTATTCTCCCCCTTCTGGGAGAAAATCACTGGATGTGCTCGATAGACCTCAAAGACGCGTACTACCACATCCTGATGGACAGGCGCTCCAGGAGGTTCCTCCGCTTCCGGCTGGGAGCCAGTCACTACCAGTTCCGGGTCCTTCCCTTTGGTCTCACCACAGCCCCCAGGGTGTTCACCAAAGTATTAGCAGTGGTAGCGGCCCACCTGAGGCTTCAGGGGGTGCAGGTCTTTCCCTACCTGGACGACTGGCTTCTTACCGCCCCAACAAGGCATCTACTATTATTGGCACGAGACTCCTTTCTCCATCTTGCTCCTTTTCTGGGCATCACAATAAATACAAAGAAATCCAACCTGGCGCCCACACAGCTGTTAGATTTTATAGGGGCCAGGCTAGACACAAGGAGTTTACGAGCCTTCCTCACTGCAGACAGAGTTCAAAATCTGCAGCTTCAGGTGCGGGCCATTCTCCACTCAAGTTCTGTTCCGGCGGAGTTGGTCCTGAGGGCTCTAGGGGTCCTGAGGGCTCTAGGGTCCATGGCGTCTGCTATAGCACTTCTCCCTCTTGCCAGGCTCAATATGCGCATCCTACAGTGGACTCTTAGTACAGTGGTCTTACCTTGCTCTCCCTATGCATCATCCCATTGCGATCAGCAAGGCTTGCAAGCGGTCCCTCTTGTGGTGGCTTCACTCCCCAGTTCTCCACGAGGGCCGCCCATTTTGTTCTTCTCCCCCTCTCGCCACGGTGACCACGGACGCCTCCCGCCTCGGGTGGGGGGGGGGGGGCATTTTGCGGGCCGGACCGTCCAAGGCACGTGGAACGATTCAGAGACCTTACTGCATATTAACGTTCCAGAGATGAGAGCAGTGCTCTTAGCGTTGCTAGCACTTCAGGACTTTCTTCCCTTGGGAGCAATTGCGATTCAATCTGACAACATGTCTGTGGTCTGGTACATCAACAAGCAAGGGGGAACAAGGTCTTACCCTCTTTGTCGAGAAGCCATGAGAGTTTGGGAATGGGCAATCTCCACCAACCGCTTTCTAATAGCAACGCACATTCCGGGTCGGTCCAACATCCTAGCGGACAAGCTGTCGCACCATTCTGACCCCTTACGAGTGGTCTCTCAATTGTCAAGTAGCGGAACGCATATTCGCACGGTGGGGAACTCCTTCATGCGATCTTTTTGCCTCTCCCTCAAAACACCAAGTGCGACGTTATTTTCGCTCTGATACCTCCTCCCGGAGGTTCCCCAAGAGACACTCTGGTGCATGCTTGGCCACCCGGTCTTCTGTATGCTTATCCACCCTTGCCTCTGATGCTCCAAGTTCTTCAGAAAGCCTCTCGGGTGGGTTGCAGAATGATTCTCATTGCTCCGTTTTGGCCTTGACAGATCTGGTTCCCCTTCCTAAGGTCTCACTCGGTGAATCCTCCTTGGATTCTAGATCCCATTCCGGATCTGATATCCCATCCATCCTGCATACCTCCTCCGAATCTGGACAACCTGAAGCTGACTGCTTGGCTGCTCCAGTTCCACTCTTGATCAGGACTCCCGGTATTTCGTCACCTGTTAAGGCAATTCTGGTGGCAGCTCATAAACCGTCCACTAGGAAGGTCTACCGCAGCAAGTGGAAACGGTTTTCTTTGTGGCGGAGCGGCAAGGCCTGAATCCCTTCACGGTTCCTCTCCCTTAGTGCTTGACTTTCTAACCACTCTTTTAACGATGGTGCCAGCAGTTCCACAGTCAAAGTACAACTGGCGGCAATTTCTCATTATCACATTGGCCATGACTCTAACCCTCTTATGTCAGCCAAGTTGTGTAAAATTTTCCTTAAAGGTACTTTTCTTCTCAGGCCCCCTGTAAAACAAGCGGTTCCTCCTTGGGACCTCTCTTTGGTTCTCCAGGCCTTGACCGCCCCCCCCTTTCGAACCAGCGGCTACGGTGGATCTCAAATTCTTGTCTTACAAGACAGCCTTTTTGGTAGCCATTACATCGGCCAAGAGAGTTTCAGAGCTTCAAGCATTATCAGCTAAACCTCCTTACTTGGTATTTCATCCGGACCGTGTCTACCTCAGGACCAACCCGTCCTTTCTTCCTAAAGTCGCTTCTGAAGCAAAAATCAATCAGTCCATTAACCTCCCTGTTTTCTTCCCTAAATATGAAAACAAAGGTGAATATAAGCTTCACTCAGATGTCCACAGGCAACTTAGATTTTATCTAAACAGGACGACTGGTCATAGGCAATCCGACCAGTTGTTTATTTCCTTTGCAAAATTTAATTTGGGCAAGCCAATTTCTAAAGTTTCTCTGTCCCGCTGGATTTCACAGTGCATCTTATTGGCTTATCAAGCTTCAGGAAGGCCCGCACCGGAGGGTGTTCATGCCCATTCAACCCGGTCAGTATCTACCTCGGCAGCCTTCAAGGCTAGGATTCCTCTAGATGATATTTGTGCAGCAGCCACGTGGGCTTCATCTCATACTTTTGTCTCCCACTATAAGTTGGATCTTGCATCTAGGGGTAGAGCATCCTTTGGCTCCGCGGTGCTCCGGAATATCCTTCCATGATGGCCGCCCAAGATTCAGGTAGCTGGGGACTCTGTCCCACAGGTTGCAGACAAATGAATCTCCTACTTCAGATTTAGAAGTTAAGTACTCACCATAACGTTCCATCTGAGTAGGTGTATTCATTTGTCTGCAACTATCCCGCCCTCCTATCCCCCTGGCCTTTCAGTTTCCTGCATATTATCTGTTACCCTTTTCAGGGTGTTGCTGTTGGCAAACTCGATCTGAGGTCATGAGGGTAGAGCAGGGCATTATGGGTGAGGGGAGGAGCTGAGAGCTTGGATCCATAGCTGGAAAACCATGCCGGTTCGGATCCGATATCGGATCCATAACCCACAGGTTGCAGACAAATGAATACACCTACTCAGATGGAACGTTATGGTGAGTACATAACTTCTAATTTGTTCATCCCTTGATGGGTTATCAGTTCATCCTCTGAACTGTACCGGTGTCATACCAAGCTTGCATCAGCCCAAACCTCTTGAGCCAAGATCCTACCCAGAATGCTCTGTTCCCTGTTGCCCCAGATCTCATTTGCAATGTTGCTGTACAGCCATGTCAAGCCACTCTCTCGCAGCCAAGTGAACAATTTTTGAAGTTTTTCTATTGGTGTTTAAAAAGTTCAGTAACAGGGTAGGAGAATAGACACAATCGCAACTTTAAGACTCTCTCTCTCCCTATGGTTTCTTTCCCTTTTCTTACCTTTGAGGGTAATTCTCCATTGCCATCGTTGGTAATCTTTCTCTCCCTTTCTTACCCTTCTGGGTAGCTTTTTTGACTTGATAACCTCTGTGATGCAGATGTCTTTGGCACCGATATGCTGTTAGGTGCAGTCTTTTTTGCACTATCGTTACTGGTGCAGACACCTACCTTGAAGGCTCCATATTAATCTCTGCAGACATATGCCACACTGCTCTTTTACAGTGCAGACACCTATGGTGCTGCCTTTTTTGGAACAGAACTTCGACACCGTTCTCCTCTGTGCAGACACCCTCTGTTCTGGGCTCTGCACCACACAAACTAGCAAGGATTTAAGTACTCTCCTTCCTTGAATCCGTTTATGGGAATCCAGTAATAGCCCCTTTTTAGACGGGCTAGAATCTCCTTCAGGTCTCTGAGGTCGACCAGGAGCCTCTCAGAACAGGATGTGTTGCGGGTTGTGTACCAGCTGCTTGTGGCCAGGGGTCTCTCAACCATTTAAAGCTGCGTTCGTTCTTCCAGGTGACAGTGTTTCTCCACAGATTCCAACTTGCACTCCTCCTTCGACTTCCAGGGAAGCATCGAAACCCCTTCCTCTGACAGCAGCTTCCCTTTCGACGCCAACAGTAGACCTCACCTTGGAGCCATCCTTGGCCCACGGCACACTAGACTCTTGGGCTATTGGCTGTGCTGTAGGGGTAGGCATTCTTGGCGGCATGCCAGTTCTTTTGTGCGGCACCCTCCAGGAATCCTCCTCTCAGTCTCCACAGTTCCCTTAAGATGGCTGAGCAGGGTGTGACCCTGGTTCGTGGTTGTCGTGCTCTGTTCCGGGCTCCTGTCCCTCTTTGGGTGGTCTGGCCTTACAGGCCATGGAGAGAGCACTTGCCTCCACTGACAAAACCTCCCTGTGGAGTCCTCGCTCCCTCTGGCCCACAGCTGTCACAAGCCACAACCACCAGACCCTGGGCACAAGGGCCTCAGGTTCCTACCCCTCAGGAGATCCCCTCTTTGCAATCTTCTCCAGAGCTCCCCACTGAAGTCCCAAGGCTTCGTGCATGAGGAAGCACATGGACTCCACTTAGAAGTCTTTCACCGAAGATACAGACTTTGACAGGGAAGGGTCCCCCACGGTCACCCTCTGAGGTGTCCTTTGACATCTTCGAGATCCGAAAACAGAGGGGCGACAAAGTCCTCTAACCCTTCAGAGGAATCCATATTCCTGCATGCCTTTTGTGCACAGCCATCTACCTCCTGAGTTACCCCACTAGCTGATCACCCACCGTGCATGGAAGGCTCCTGGCACCTTGGAAGCTATACCTCAGAGGCCAGACAAGGTTTTATCTCCCCCTGCTGAGCATCCCCATTGGTCAAATGTTCTTCACTGGATGCCATGTTTGTGGCAGCTGCAGCCAAGAGAGACTTGGCAGAAAACACTGTCCATCCAAGGAGGAGTCCTGGGCGATGGACTCTGAGAAGCGTGTTTGCTTCATTGACCTTCATTGTAAGGTCTTCACTACTTAGCACACTTTAAGACTCCAGAGGAACCTTAACCAACTCTCTCAAACCTTGGCAGGAGCAGTTTCTGATGAGGTGTGCAACAACGTAGCTTCTCAGTGACCCTAGAATCTATATCAAATTCTTCAATGTGCCTCATTTCACAAGGAATGGAAGGTGCGGTTAAGAGGCAGGCGCAGGTAGTCACGAGACATCCTGCTTGGATGCGACTTTTGGACTCTAAGGCTTATTTCATGAACACCCCTATCAAGGCCGCTTCATTATTTGGCCTTTAAAGTTAGATGTGCTGGCAAGGTGCGAACAAGATGGGAAGACCCTGTCTGTCATTGGTGTCAGACACTCCACCCCTCAACGATTTTACTCCAGAATTAGAGTAGGAAGATGTGACGCAAAATCACAGTTCTCTTCATGGTGCACGTGCAGAGTTTTGGAAACTCTAATGGAAGACTCCCCTTTCGGGGGGGGGGGGGTCTGCGAAACCAGGGTTTGAGATTTTCTGTGGGCAACTCTACCAGCGTTCCTGAAGCATTGCCTGACTGCTCGCCTCTGGAAGCGATAGAGGGGTTTTTCCTTGTACCCCAGTGCCTGTTGAACCATAACCACCGATTCTTGGGTACAATGGATAATATCCAGAGGTTACAGTATTCCCTTCCATCTCTGTCCCACCTCACTCAGAGACTTGCCCAAAGTCCCACCCAAAGGGAAGCAGCAGCACACGAAATCCAAAAGCTGTTACAAGCGTCATCCAAACAGTCCCCCCAGACCAGATAGGGTCTGGATTTTACTCCAGGTTCTATTAGTGCCAAAAAGGACAGGGGACTGGAGACGGATTCTGGATCTCGGCACACTAAACAAATTTGTAAAAGCAGAGCAATTCTGGATGGTGTTTGTTGTCTATCCTTCCTCTTCTGGAAGACTCTTGGATGTGCTCTGTATTTTTTCAAGGTGCGTATTGCCATTTAAAAATGGAAAAGTGCTGAAGATATCTCTGCTTCTGCATAAAAGCCAGTCACTACCAATTTTGAGCACTGCCCTTCGGTCTGGGTCGGTCTCTCGGTCTGGGTCGGTCTCTCGGTCTGGGTCGGTCTCTCGGTCTGGGTCGGTCTCTCGGTCTGGGTCGGTCTCTCGGTCTCCCACCAAGCGTCAAGAGGAAGAAGCTCTAGACTACACTCCTCACGAGTCAGCGCCTAGGAATCGCTGTAATTTGGGGGAGGGGTCTGTTGGACAATAGGAATTGCACAATCTCTTCTGGATCACAGACTTCAAAGAATAAGACAACAGGTTCAGCCGCTAATGTCACCACATATCCTCTGCTCAGTCCGTACGCAAACTCTTCGATGGCAGCCTCTATCATCATTGTTCCTCTGGCCAGATTCCACATGAGACTTCTTCAGTGGCTACTCACTGTGGTACCCTCTAAAACATCCTTTCTTTGCAGATAAGTGCAAGTCAGAGATGCAAGCAAGATTTGCTGTGGTGGACGTCTTAAAATCCCAAATGATGGTCTCGCCCCTTCAGGTCCCATCGGCCGAAAACCACTGACCATGGATGCCTCCCTGGTGGGGGGGTTATGTCAGGGAACTTCTGTCCAAGGCACCTAGTCTGAGACAAATGCCCATTTACATATCAGTGTCCTGGAACTGAGGACAGTGCTATTAGCGTTGCAAGCATCCCACTCTATCCTTCAGTCGGGCTGTTGCGATTCAGTCAGACATGTGAGTCTGGTACACCAGCAAGCAAGGGGGCACCAGATCTTCATTATGCCAAGAGGACTTGAATATGCCAATGGGTGCTAGCTTCCAACTGCTTTTTAATTGCAACACACATTCCCGGGAGCTCCAATGTGATAGTGGACAAATTGAGCAGGTGCATTCTATAACCTGATGTGTGGTCCCTCAATCCTGTGATAGTGGCAAAAATTTTCAACTGCCTGGTCCAGCCTTACTGCAATCTATTAGCCTCCCAGATCAACTACAAGTGCAGCAACTATTTTGCCCTAATCCCTTTGGGACAGTCGGACGTAGTCCACACTTGACCCTCTGGTCTGCATTATGCTTGTTCCCCTAGTCTCCCAATTTCTGAAGAAAGCATGGCAGTTGAAGAGCAAAGTGATCTTCATTGCTCCATGTTGGCCTTGACAAGTTTGGTTCCCCTTCCTCTGGCCTCACCTGCTAGATTGACAATAGATTCTCAATTCATCCCCAGCATTTATAGGTTCATACTAGGCTATCTGCCTTGGGGCAATTGTAAGCCTAGCCCGATTCTGTATGGCTTACGCCACCCCTTGATTTGAGTATACTGTGCCCTTTTTAAGGTTTAGTTTACTGTGCCTCTTGTCTAATAGTGACACGGGAGTAATCCCTGGGACAAACCTACGATCCCCCATCCACTTATCGAGATTCTTCTTGAAGAGATTCAGTGAGGTGCTCTGCCTCACATGAACTGGAATTCTATTCCAGAATGAAGGGAGCCTCTGGGTTATGAACCTGTCCCTCCAGCAAGTTCTATTTATGTCTGTGCTGAGGTTTAAGTCCCTCGAGCGTGTGGCTCTAAGGGATTTAGATTTACTGAGGTGGAGCATGTCCATTAATTCTGGATTTGACATAGCTTTGCATGTCGGGCATAGATCGCCTCTAAGTAGGCGGTATGCAACTGAGTAGAGCTGGAGTTTTTTTAACCGAGCAACATATATGGCATCTGTTTGATACCCTTAATCCTCTTGGTGAGATACTTCTGGGGTCTTTCTAATTGCTGCAGGTGTCGGGTAAGGTACATCCCAAAAGGGGCATTGTATTCTATGATGGGTCTGATGAGGGATGAATAAAGGGGCACGATTACCTCTCTATTTAGATGCGAAACCCTTCGTGATGAGGTGGGCTATGTAGAAGGTCTTTCTAACCTCTTTGGCAATGTGGTTTTCGAAGGAGAGATTGCTATCAACTTGGGTCCCCAGGTCCCTAATAACTTTCTCTGTACTTAATGGGTTTCCGCCTATGTGGTAATTTGTGGGCACATTGTTTTTGCCAAAGGGTATGACTATGCCTTTTTTTGGCATTTAGCTTTAAACCATGGCGCTGGCACCAGTTATCTGTCTCTGAGACCTTTTTGAAGGATGTTTGTGTCAGCTGGAGAGTTGATTATAGCGCTCAGTTTGCAGTCGTCTGCGAACTTGGTGAGTCATAGTCCTCCCACGTTTGCCTGTACCTCGGAAAAGTATATACCGAACAAGAGTGGTCCCAGGACAGAACCCTGTGGAACGCCACTTGTGACCGGTTTCAAGTCTGACATGGCTCCAGTAACTCTCACTCTGTGGGTTCTGTCTGAGTCAGTTTGCGACCCATCTTGTGACATAGGGGTTTATATTTAAGCTGGATAGCTTATCTATGATGCCCGAGTGGGGTGTTGTGTCAAATGCCTTTGCAAGGTCCAGATAGGCTGTGTGGACTACCTTCCCTTCATCTATGGCTTTGGTGACTGTTTCAAAGTCAACCAGGTTCAAAAGGCAGGATCTGCCCTTGACAAAGCCGAACTGGGTAGGATCTAGTGTCTGTAGGTCCCCAATGTCTTTGTTTATGAGCTCCATGATCCTCTCCATAGCCTTGCAGACTAAGCTAGTCAGGCTTATGGGGCGATAGTTTCCAGGGTCCGTAGAGGCTCCACCTTTGTGGAGTGGGGCCACTGTTGCTGTACGCCATTCTGTGGGCACATATCCTGTAGTGAGGCTGAGATTGTATAGCTGTTTTATTTGAGGGATTAGTTCCTCTTGTATTTCATGTAGGACGCAACCTGGGACGCCATCTGGTCAGTCCTGCAGTGTACATTGCACCGATTATAAACAGCCTGCGGCCTGCCCCCACTTATGAGAACTACAAATCTTAAAGCGATCGATTACTTCAGAATCCTCCATTGTTGCTCATCCGCAGTGTCACTCACCCCAGTCTAAAACCTGAAGGTGACAGCTTGGTTTCTCCACTTCCATTGATTGCCAGGCAGGATAATCTCTCCTCCTCAGTGTGAAATATTCTCATTGGATCTCATAAGTCATCCACCAGGCTAAGCTATCTCGGCAAATGGAAAAGATTTACATTATGAGCAGTGAACAAAAAATTGGACCCCTTGTCTGCCGCAATTTTGGTGGTATTATATTACTTATCAGATCTTATTCAATCTGGGGTGTCAGCCTCTATTCGTGTTTAGCTACAGTTTCTGATTTCCACATTGACTTTCAGGACTCATTATACTCGTGTCACACAGACGCTCCAGATTTTCTTGAAAGGAATCTTCCACCTAAAACCTCCCTTAAGAGAAAAGGTGCAACCTTGGGATTTGGCCTTTGTTCAAGCCGTAACAGCTCCCCCCTTTGAACCTGCGTCGTCTTGTGATTTGAAGTATCTCTCCTGGAAAACTTTGTTGTAATCACATCGGCCAGATGTCTAACTTCAAGCCTTGTGCATCAAATGTGCCTAGCTTATTTTCCATAAGAATACAGTGTCACTGAGAACCAATTCTTCCTTTTTACTGAAAGTGGTGTCAGAACTGTCCAACCAGTCTATTGACCTCAGTGTTTTTTCCTAATCCGTTCTAACAGGAGCGAGCATTGCCTGCACTCCGTAGATGTTCACAGGCAAGATCTTATCTAGACAGAACAAAATCTACTTGTAAATCAGACCAACTATTTCTGGCCTTTTCTGGACGAAGGCTAGGTCATCTTGTCACCAAAGTTACATTGGCGTCATAGTTGAGAAATCTCATTACCTTCATCTATAAGAACTGCATCACCTTGCCTCACAAGGTGAAAAGCCCATTCTACAAGGTCTATGGCAACTTCAGCAGCTTTGCATGCTAGTGCTTCCCTTCTATGACATTTGCTCAGCTGCGACTTGGGCCAAACCGCATACTTTTATCCTCCATTACAGATTGGATTTGGCCTCCAGAGGAAGTTTCTTTTGGTTCCATGGTGCGCAGGAATGTCCTTCCATGAGGGCCGCCCAGGGATACAGGTAGATGTTCTTCATCTCACATTGCTGCAGTCATAACCTGTGGGTAGTCCGCTGTCCTCGGTCGGCCCAAATACCAAAGTTAGGCTGGCGTCGGTCATGGTCGCTCAGATCTGATGTCAGTACGCCGTGTGTATTAAAGCGCATGACCGACGTCATATCCTCAGTCTTTCTTGCCGCATGGTCCAAAGCAGAAGCAGCGTTTGCAAGTGCCGTTCGGCGTTCTGAAATTTTCGTATTCTGAGTTTCAGACCGAAAACCAAGTTGGGCTAAGTACCCCGTTGGGGAATATTTTTGTCTTTTCTTGCCTCAGTTAAATCCGGATGTCAGAAAAAGTGAATAATTGTATTTCTTGTGGGAAACGGATACCTCATAGGGATTACCACTCTCTGTATTCCTTGTTTGGGGCCTGAGCACGACTTAGTCGGGTGTTGCTTTTGTGCTAGATTTAATAAGCGCACCATTAAACGTAGGTTAGATTGCGCTAGGCTTGTCTTCGGTAAGCGGTGTAATTACAATATGCCGTCGGATCCTCCGACGCCCGCTACTGCTAAGAAGCGCAAGGAAAAATCGTTAAAGTCCAAGCAGGATGAGTCGTCCGTTCCGGACGCCGTTTCTTTAGAAACTACGGTGGAATCTGTGGATCCAGCCGAGGTTTCAGCTGAGTCTCGGGGGGAGCCGTTAATTTTGCAAGATGTGGCCTCTCAGGAGTCTGGTCAGGCTGAGGGGGCCTCTCAGGTTGCTGTACTCCCTTCTTTTCATAAGGTGGTTAGGCCTTCCCCTTCTGTTTCTAAGGTACCTTCCAAGGTCAGGCCTGGTTTGTCTTCCTCTGGTGTCAGTCCTAGTTCTGCAGGTTCTGTACCTAAAAAACACATGCTAAAAATGGCAGATGATTTGATTTCCTTAATCAGAGGTTCTATGCCCCCTCCAGATAAGAGGCCTAGGGTGGAGCCAGAGGTGGAAGGTTTGGAACATTCTTCAGATTACTCAGTCTTCGGCTGAAGACATTCAGGATTTTCCTCCTTATTCTGATTCAGACGCAGAGGATTCTAGTCCTTCTGCTTCTCCTCCAGAGGATTTTTCTTTTTCAGAAACCCTTCATTCTATGAGGGAGCATTTTAAATGGGAAGGTCAGGATTTCTCAGATTCCCGAAAGAGGCTTAGGGAATTTTTGTTTTTACCACAACATAGGCCCTTGGCTATACCTCCTGTTTTGGATGTGTTCAGGATGTTTTCTCTGAGGCTTCCCTTAATCCAGACTCTTTGCCTCCTGCACCGGTTAAACCAGATAGGTATTAGAGTGCCAGAGGCTCATAAATATCTGTATAAGAGCCCAAGGGCTGACCCAGAAACTATTAGCCAGGGACCTAAGGGTGTCAGGGCTTCTGTTGTAAAGAATCCAGTTCCTATGGATAAAGATTCAAGAGCTTTGGATAGGTGGGGTAAAAAAAGTGTATACCTCTTCCACTCTAGCAATGAGGGCTTTGAATTGCCAGTTTCATATGTTGAAGTACCAGAATTTTCTCCTTACTCAGTTAAAGTCTAAGGTAGATGCTTTGGCAGAGGGCATAGAGTGTAAGGAATTACAGGATTTGGTTCTCGCCTCTGATCAGGTGGGTAAGCATTCTTTGCAGTGTGGTTTCGATGCTTTACAGGCTTCTTCCAGGGTGGCTGCCACTGGATCAGTTATTCGAAGGCACGCCTGGCTTAAGGATCAGAACTTGTCAGAGCATGTTAAAGCTCGGATTTTGGATGCTCCTCTTCAGTCTGAAGTTTTGTTTGGTTCTCCTGTGGAGTCAGTCTTGAAGAAAATGGAAGACAAAGCTAAGTCTATGCAGACTGTTAAGGATTTTTTGCAGGTGCAGCCCCCTAAGTTTAGCAGAAATTGGCCTACTAAGGGATGGGCTTACCCTTCTGATTTACAGTCTAGGGGCAGATCTAGACGTGGTAGGGGCAGAGCTTAGGGTTCTTTCAGGCCTAGAACGTGGAGTTCCCCTGCACAATCTACAGGTGAGGGCAGGGGCCAGTCCTTTCGTAAACAGACCCAATGACCTGCATCTTCAGCTGCCAGATCCTTCCTGTCTGGCAGCTCCTCTGGGAGGAAAGTTGGCACTTTTCAGGCAAAATTGGCTTTTAGTCACCCAGGACAAATGGGTGTTGGACATTATAGACCGAGGCTACAAGTTTTATTTCCACACATTGCCTCCTTTCAAAGGCATGCCAGACGTTCCTCCTCAGCAAAGGGTGGAGGCTCACAAACAGATTTCTGTACTTCTTCAAATGGGGGCTATACAGCAGGTCCCTCTGTCAGAAGTGGGCCTAGGATTTTATTCTCGCCTGTTTCTTGTACCAAAGAAAGGAAACACTTGGAGGCCAATTTTGGATTTATCTCTCCTCAACACATACCTGGACATTCCAAAATTCAAAATGTTGACTTTGCAACAACTTCTGCCTCTGTTGGGCAAAGATCACTGGATGGTAACTCTGGATCTCAGAGGCTTATCTTCATATTCCTATCAGGCCCAGTTGCAGGAGATTCCTGCGTTTTCGGGCTGGGACTTTACATTATCAGTTCTCTGCATTGCCCTTTGGCTTATCTACTGCGCCCAGGGTGTTCACAAAGGTTCTGGCTTCGGTGATAGCCTTCTTAAGGTTAAGAGGAATACAAGTTTATCCTTATCTTAACGACCGATGCCTCAGACAAGGCTTGGGGAGCACACCTCAATGGAAAATGGGTTCAAGACACGTGGCCTGCCAGACTTCAACATTTGCATATCAACTTGAAGGAGATGTTAGCAGTCCAATTTGCATTGATGGCTTTCAAGGATCTACTTCACCCAGGACAAGTGTTGATTCAATCAGACAACACAACTGTCATGTGGTACATCAACAAGCAAGGGGGAACCCATTCGTACCCTCTTTGCAAGCAAGCTATTATTTTGTGGGAGACTGCTCTGTTTGCACCTCACTCTTCAGGCAAGGTTTCTGCCAGGAGCACAGAACTCCTTAGCGGATGTTTTGAGCAGACAGATGGTGGATCCCCACGAGTGGAAGTTGGATCCTCATGTATTTCGACAGTTGACAGTGATTTGGGGGACTCCAGACATAGATCTGTTCGCTTCTCCACTAAATTTCCAGTTGCCAAAGTTTTGCACAAAGATGTTTCATCCAAAAGCTTGGAAAGTGGATGCTCTATTATTCAGTTGGAACAATCTTCACGTCTATGCCTTTCCTCCTCTGCCTCTCCTTCCCAGGGTGCTCTTGAAGGCCAGACAGGACAAGCCCTCCATGATTCTACTAGCTCCAGATTGGCCACGGCAGCACTGGTACCCTCTGCTGAGGAGTTTAGTACGGGAGCCTCCTTGGCCTTTGCCATCAATTCCACACCTTTTGTCCCAGGCAGGCAATCATTTCTTCAATGTCAGGATACAGTCCCTGCATCTGACAGCCTGGCATATTCTGTTCTAGAACCTGGAGGGTCGCAGCTTCCTCAAGTTTTGAATGTTGTTTTGGAGGCCAGAAGGCCTAGTACAAGGAAAGTTTATGCTGATAAATGGAGGAGATTTTTTATTTGGAGCAAAGCAAAGAGCTTTGATGTCTCTGGGCCTAATTTGAGTTTCACTTCAGTATCTTACAGAATTATTAGACAAGGGTTTGTCTTTCTCCTCTGTAAAAGTTCATGCTGCAGCCATTTCTGCTCACTATGACTGTGACCCACCATTATTCTCTCATCCTTTGTTTAAGCAATTTCTTAGAGGGGCAAAGAACATACCCCCGCGTAGAGCTCCTACTCCTTCCTGGGATCTCAATTTTGTGTTGAAAAAACTTACTTTACTTCCTTTTGAACCTGCAGCTACATCTGAGTTGAAGTTTTTGTCTTGGAAGACTGCTTTTTTGTTGGCCATTACGTCTGCTAGAAGGGTATCTGAATTACAGGCTCTAATGGCAGTTGAACCCTTCCTGATTTTTCATAAGGATAGGGTATCCCTGCGTACTAACCCTACTTTTATGCCTAAAAGTGGTTTCTAATGTGGCCTTGAACCAATCTATTCATTTGCCTACATTTTATGCTGATCCCCAAAATAAAGGGGAGAAAATTTTGCACACTTTGGATATTCACAGGCAGTTGCGTTATTTGAGCAGAACTAAAGGGTTCAGACAGTCTCAACAGTTTGTTTCTTTTGCTTTGGGCTCTCAGGGGAAATCTGTTTCAAAACAAACTATTTCTAAGTGGATTGGTCATTGTATTGCTTTTTGTTATTCTCATCATGGTAAGGAGATTCCGGCTGGAATCAGACCTCATTCCACTAGGGCTACTGCCACTTCTACTGCTCTTCTAAGGGGTGTAGCTACTAATTTTGGAAGCAGCTACTTGGAGTTCAGTGCACACTTTTTCTAAACATTACCATCTCCCTCTTTATTCCAAATCTAGGGCTGGGTTTGCCACTGCAGTTTTACAGGGCATGTTAGCAGCTTCCAATGCTTTATGATTTTGCCAACCTCCCTTTACCTTTGCTTTGGGATTCTACCCACAGGTTATGACTGCAGCAATGTGAGATGAAGAACATAGTACAGTTTTGTACCTACCATAAATGTAGATGTTCGAAGATCCACATTGCTGCAGTCCAATTTACCCTCCCTCCTTTCCCCTCTGTAGAGTGGTTGTGTGGTTTGGGTTGTAAATATTGTTTGTACATGGGTTTTGGAGGTTTTCTGTTTTTGGCTATGGCCTTTCTTTTTAGGGCCTTCTGACATCTGGGGCAAGAAAGACTGAGGATATGACGTCGGTCATGCGCTTTAATACACACTGTGTACTGACGTCAGATCTGAGCGACCATGACTGACGCCAGCCTAACACTTTGGTATTCGGGCCGACCGAGGACAGCGGACTACCCACAGGTTATGACTGCAGCAATGTGGATCTTCGAACATCTACATTTATGGTAGGTACAAAACTGTACTATGCCCTATGTCCGATGAAGTTATGCCTTACCATAACTTTACGTCTGTTTTTCTTCATTACTCCCCACTCTCCATCACCCTCTGGACGTTCCTGGTTGAATCTCATGTTTTCTTTTTTCCTTTATTCTAAATCTGTTATGACCAGAGGTAGCTGCTACTTTGTCTATCAACTTGCAAACTTGATCTGAGGTAACAGGGAGCTGAGCATTCTGGGTAGGATCTTTACTTTGGCTGACGCAAGCTTAGTACGAGACCTGCTGGGTTCAGAGGACTGAACTGATAACCCATCAGTAATGAATGAAGATCAACAACACCAATGGAACATTATGGTAAGGCATAACTTTTATTTTTCTGGGTGGAGTAGAAATACATAGCAGTGTGATCCTTTTCCTTCCTGTAGCCTCTTACTACAAATCTATTACTGTAGTTTTTCTGCTTGTTACTTTTGGTGCTCCATGAGCAATAGTCACATTTTACAAGATTTTAATAACCCTCTAATAGGCCGTACCCATAGGCATTCTTTAATCTACAGTTGAGATGTATGTTAAGAATCTTTGATGTGAAATTCAATTTCGCAGTTTGTTCTTACACGTGGGTACCGACTCTATCCATCGGCTCTAAGTCCGCCGCTTTCCACACAAGATCTTTCAGTAGTTTGAGGCACAGTACATATCCCATGATGCTCTCTGACTAACCCTCTGGTCTAGTTTGTCACTGCAACGGATCGCAAGTCTTCAGTGTGCTCGTGCCAGTGAAGGCTTAATTATTTTCTTCAGCCAAGTTCACTTTTTATATATCTTTTTCTACCAGTATTACCTTGTTATACTGTCTTTAAGGGCTTTGTCCCGGTTTAGTGTGTTTTATTGGAGCGAGTTGCTCTTTGGCCTTGCCCTCTTCACTTGGTTGCATCTTTTGCTATAATTGTACAGGGATCTATCTTTCTCCCCTATCCCAATTTTTGGCAAGATTATTATTGGATTGTACTATTGTACTTTATATCAGGGATCTGATAATTGTGATTTCTCTTGGACATGATGGCGGACCAAAAGCAAAAGTCCGGATTTAAAAGATGGGACTGTGGCCAAAAAATGTTGGGACCTCTTCATTTGCAGGAGGCTTGTTCCATCTTTTAGTGGCAGAGTTTTTTTTTTTTTTTTTTTTTTTTTTTTGAGACTTTGGAAACTGATCGAGGTCTCTAACACCTGAGTTTCAGGTAGCTTTGGACAAGTCCGACCTGACCTCCGTCTTCGAAAGGGTCAAGTAGTCTCAGGTGTCTGCTGAGCCTAAGCCTTTGGCTCCAAGCACCTCTTAAGGTTTGGTCACCGGTTCCTAGGTCTTCGGAACCACGTGCCGAACCAATGATTCGTAGCCAACGTTTGGTTTTTAAGCAGGTATCAGAGACTTTAAAATCTCCAGTACTTGGATCTGTAGCTTCTTTGGCCCCTTTGACCTGCTCTTCAAGGATGTCTGGTATTGGTGGACCGTGTGGTGCAGAGGCTCTTGGAGAACCCGGCATTGGCTAAACTGCTCTCTGCTTCGTCTCAACTAGGTTCGAGCTCTGTTCTGCCCCATTGCCTGTGACTACTCCTCCAACCCTAACCAGGCCTTTGGAGGTGGAAGATCTGATGGTTGTGGAGCAGAGTCCTGTTCTGGTGACTTCGGTTCCACCCACCCTGACATTATCGGTGCAGTCTGAGTCTCAGATCAGACGCTCTCTCTGTTCTGGGGGGTGAGTCAAACGGTGTCTGTTACGACACTTCTCCTCTGGGCTTCAGCGCAGGTGAGCTCTGCTCTGTCCTTTGGTTCGGAGCCCTCCACCTGCAAGGCCTCAGTTTTCCTGTGAACCAGTGGCCTTTTCTGGCTGAGACTCTTGACGCCTTTGATGCCATGAGGCCAGTCTGTTCAGACCCACACTACAGGTCTCTCCTCTTCCTCTCTGAAGATGCCAAGTTCTGCCTTTTCGTCTAAAGCACCTACTAAGCGAGACCCAGAGCCTCGGGTATCCCCTTTGAGTGAACTCTGCTGTACTGAAACTTCACCAGCCGTCCCCATTGATGAAGTTCCCAGAAAGACTCTGCAAGAGGAGGCATTTCTATTCCCCTCCGGAATCCTTTACATCAGACACAGACCTTAGAGGTATCTGAAGGGTCCCCATGGTCCCCCTTGGAAGGTCTCCCTTTGCGGAATAAAAATATTTAAGCAGAGGGGTGACCTTTCAGTCCATTCGCCCTACTCGGGATGAGTTGGTGCTCCTGAAGGCCTTTGAGTCTCAGCCCTCCACTTCTTGGGTTACTCTGCCCTTTGAACTAATGGAGCTGGTTGCTCAAAGGGCGTGGGAGTCCCCTGACATCATGGAACCTGTCCCTCAGAGGCCCAATAAATTAAATTTATCACTGCCCTTCGAGAAATCATTAGTCACCAAAGGAGTCCCTGTTGATGCCATGGTGGTGGCGGCAACCAAGAAAGATGTCAGACTTTTACTGTCCATTCTCCTAATAAGGATTCCAGGATGATGGACATACAGGAAATGCATTTTTAGTTCTGTGACATTTGCCATGAGGTCGCTTAACTACTTGACCCATTTTACTCACCTTCAGCGAGATCTCCTTGAACTCTGATACGGTAACACAGATGAGGCTATTTCGGAAAAGGTTACAGCTCCGCTTTCTGCCCTTAATTCCGTCGTCATCTCGTCCATGTGGCTCACTTCCTATGCAGCCGAGGGATCGATTTGAGCAGCAGGTTCAGCGATTGCTCTGCGGAGACTGTCCTGGATGCGCTTCTGCTCCTTTACAGAAGCCTTAGTCTTCCTTTGTCAATACACCGTTTGATGGCTCTTCATTGTTTGGGCCTAAAGTCAAAGGGACCCTTACTAGTTGTGAGTAGGAAGGAAAGATTCCATCTGCCGTAGGAGTCTGTTTTTCCACCCCTACTAGACCATACCCCAAAGGGCGAAGAGGTGGAAAAATGTGGTTTCGGAAGTCCCAAGGAGCTTTTCAGAATACACTTAGTGAACCCCCTTCAGGGGCAGAGGAGGGGGCAATAATGGAAGACTCCACTTTGGCAGAGGGGGATCTGCAGAACCAGGGTGACTGGGAGAAGTTTCCTGGAAAGCCCTTTAAGTGCTCCTGAGAGGACTGTCCTATTCTGGAGGCAGTCGTGGGGGTCACTTGGCTTTGTACCCAGATGCCTGGCTAGGAATTGCATCAGATTCTTGGGTACAAAATGTAGTTATCAGAAGTTACTTCATTCCCTTTGTAGAACCCCCGTTACCCATTAAAAGAATCTGATATTCCACCCAGTCTGAGGAATCAAGCAGTCACAGAAATCCAAAACCTGCTAGAAAGTCATCCAGCCAGTCCTGGCGGACCAGATAGGATCCGGAACTTACTCCAGATTCTTTAGTTCCAAAGAAAACCGGGGACTGGACCTCCATTTTAGACCTCAGCAAACTCAGTACATTCGTAAAGGAGAAGTCCCGGATGGTCCCACTTCAATCGATAATCCTGTTCCTGGGAACGGGCGATTGTATGTGCTCTTAAGATCTCAAGGATGCGTACTACCACATCAAAATGGCCAGACCATCCAGGGATCACCTGCGTTTCCGGCTGGGGGCCAGTCATTACCAATTTCGAGCTCTGCCCTTTGGTCTCACTACAGCCCGCAGAGCATTCACCAAATGTATGGCAGTAGTTACAGCTCACCTGAGATGTCTAGGATTCCGGGTGTTTCCATATCTGGATGACTGACTCCTATCCGCCACCACCAGGCATAAACTCATTCAGTCCAGGGATCATATGATCGATCACTTATCTGTTAGGAATAACCATAAATTTAGAAAAATCTGCTTTACCATTGCAGCATCTCATTTATCAGAGCAGACCTAGACACCACCACTGCCCTGGTCAAATTACCTCTAGAAAGAGTCATCTCGCTAAGAAATCAGGTGTCATGCTTGTTACAAGATAAGAAAGTACCTGCCTCTCGGGTGTTAAAACTCTTGGGCACAATGGCAGCTTCCCTCATAGTACCTCTGGGCCGGATGCACTTGCGGATACTCCAATGGTCTTTTCACCCAGTGGTCCTACCAACAGCTCGCAATGTCATTCAAGATTCTGTTGACAGATGTTTGCAAGAGACCTTCTCTGGTTGAACAGCCACCAGGTGACAGTAGGTCGACCATTTTTATTACCCCCTCCAGTAGCCACGGTGACCACAGACGCTTCCCTGATAGGGTGGGGGGAGCTTTTTCAGGAAAAGACTGCCCAAGGCACCTGGTCAGAAATGCAATGTCATTTGCACATCAGTGTCCTGGAGTTGAGAGCAGTGCTTTTAGCGTTGCAGCACTTTCATGACTCTACCTCAGGGGACGATTGCGATACACATGTCTGTGGTCTGGTACATCAACAAACGGGGGAACCAAATCTTACCCTTATGCCAAGAAGCTTTGAGGATTTGGAAGTGGGGTGTGTTCACCGGGCGCTTTGTTAGCAACGCACATCCTGGGGAAATCCATCTTGATAGCGGACAAACTGAGCAGAGCGATTCTTACCCAACGAGTGGTCCCTCAAAGAAAATGTGGCGGAAATGATATTCACAGATGGGGCCAGCCTTGCTGCAACCTTTCTGCATCTCTGATTAATGCCAAATGCAGAAGCTACTTTGCCCTGAACCCTGTACTGGGAGACCGTCTCAGAGATTCACTTGTGCATGATTGGCCCTCTGATCTCCTTTATGCCTTTCCTCCAACCCCACTGATTCCCAGATTCTTGCTGAAAGCAAAGGGCTCGGGATGGACAGTTATTCTGATGGCCCCTTTTTGGCCTCGGCAGATATGGTTCCCCTTTCTTCATCAATACCAACTGGAAGAACTGTGGTTTCTGGACTCTGTACCAGACCTTCTGATGCATTCATCAGGAGTTCTTCACCCCTCTCTTCAGTCACTCAAACTGACTGCTTGGCTGCTCCACTTCCCAACCTAGCCAGGTCGTATAATCTGTCTTCCGAAGTTCAACATTCTGGTTTCCTCTGTCTGCACTAAAACTGTACAGCAGTAAATGGAAACGTTTTGTTTACTGGGCCTCTCAACGCAATATTGATTCCTATGTTGCCCCTCTTGATATGGCTCTGGAATTTCTCGCAAAGATTTTTCAGGAAGGTGCTGGGCAGTTAGCCGCTATATCTAATTTTCACTTGGGGATTGAAGGATCTAATCTTGTCACACAGATTATGCAAAGCCTTTTTTGAGAGGGACTCCCCCTAAGGCCACCCATCAGACAACTCGTTGCACCATGGAACCTAAATTTTAATATCTCAGCTGATGCTTCCCCCCCCTTTGAGCCTGCATCCTCTTGCCCCTCCAAGTTCATATCTTGGAAAACATTTTCTTTGGTGGCTATTACTTCAGCTCGTAGAGTTTCTGAACTTCAAGCTCTATTAGGCCCCCTTACTTGGTATTTTTTTCTACATCCGCAGTGGTGCAGCGGTAGCGTTGTTGCCTCGCAGCAAGAGGTTCTCCCATTTGATTCTCTGCTGGAGTGCCTACTGTGTGGAATCTGCATGTCCTCCCCGCAGTTGGGTGGCTGTTCGAAAGACATACATAAATGGGCGTGCCTTCATTGAAGGTTGAACGTCAAGCTGGCACCTCAGCATTTGTGAAAGTCTACTGGCAGTCCTTAGTGGACCGGAGTTCCGCTGTGGCGACCCCTAACTGGGAAAAGCCGAAAGACCAACAACTTGTAATTTTTTCTGATAATGTCTGAGGACAAATCCCACTTTTCTTCCGAAGTTATACTCTGAGACTAATCTGAATCAGTGTATTGAGTTGCCCACTTTTTTTTCAGACATTCTAATAAAATGGAGTATATGCTACATAAACTTTATGTCCAGACATTTGAGATTTTACTTGGACAGAACAAAGGATTTTAGAAAATCTGAACAGCTTTTTGTCTTGCGCTGATTACCATTTCGACACAGATGGCACTTTTTTGTTGCTGGATTGCATAATGTTTGTATACTCCAACTAATCAGACCTTAGAATATAAGGTGATGAAAGCTCATTCCACTAGGGCGGTATCCACATCTCTAGCTCATGCAGCTAGTTTGCCTTTGGACACCATTTGTGCAGCCTCCACTTGGTCAAAACCACATATGTTTATCACTCATTACAAAGTGGACAGGGTCTCCAGGGGCAGAGCTTCCTTTGGTTCCACTGTTCTCTAGAATGTACTCCTGTGAGCCACCCAGGGTTTGGGTGCTTGGGACGCTACCCACGTGTAAGAAATGGCGAGATTGAACAACTTCACATAAAGAAGTTATGTTCTTACCATAACGTTTTATGTAAGTTGTTCATCTTGCCTTTGTTCTTACATTTCCCACCCTCCATCCCCCTCTGGGTTCTTGAAGACTGCTTATGACTGGATGTCTGGTTTGGCTACTGTCCTTTTACTTCTACCAAACTTTCTTCCCGTGGTTAACTGTACATATGTTTTTATATATACACATATAGACATTTAGGGTATTTTAGGCTGTTCCTTTGTTGCTGGATTCAGCAAACTAGATCTGTCAGAGGGCATCATGGGATAGGTACTGTGCTTTGAGCTACTAAAAGATCTTGAGCTTGGAAAGCAGCCAACTCTGAGCCAATGGATCGGCACCGTGCCCACGTGTTAGAACAAAGGCGAGATGAACAACTCGCATGGAACGTTATGGTGAGAACATAACTTCTTTTTACAGTCTATAGTGTCATTTTTGTTCCCAGGATGTGAGAAACAACTTACTCTTTCAGCAAACTAACTTTTATCCTTAAAGTGCAAGTGCAGTGGCTGTCTTGTAAAACTGGATTTGTATATTCTAGCAAATGCATTAAAGTATGTGATTACCATGAAAGCTGCCATCTCGTACTTTAAATAATTTTAAACTATTTCTTGCTGAACTGCTTGCCCTTGTACCTTTTTAATTTTATGATTATTTCGATGTTCAGAACTGTTTGCCTTTGTCTTTAGTCTGCTTGTTTTTATAGCAACCTGTTGACATGATGGCCTTTTTACATTGTAATGCCTACATGTATTATAACTAAACACCTGATGTATCAATTTTCATTCTGTCTCCGACTGATGGGTTCGCATCAAACTCTGCCATTGTAACTACTTGTAATCCTTGAACTCTCGAGGTTCTCACCCAGAATGCACCACCCCCTTTACCTCGGATCTCGTTAGCTGCTTCCTGCAAAGACATGGTCAGTTCTCTTGAGCTTGGATGATTTAACTTAAATTTTCGTCTTTGTTTATAACCTACTTTTAGTTAAAAGGATTTTTACTGTTTAGTCCTTCTCCCTGACGTTTACAGCAAATCTCTGGTTTCATTCTTTTTACTGCAAGTGGTATTTCTGGTTATATTAGTAACCAACTTCTACGATTATCCGTCTTCAGTACTATTATTGGTACTTTATTCCCTTCCTTCGCCATTGTTGGTACTTTCTTCCTTCCTTCTGTTAAATCAAAAAACTAGGGGAAAGCCTCCTTTAAAGTTTTAAGTTTGATTTGTTGCTGTTGAGGTTGACTGTACTTGGCCTTTTGCTTGCGTGATGGCTGAAGAGCCCGGCTGGGTTAAAAAAAGTGGAAAATGTGGTCAGAAGATTCCTTCATCTGATGTGCGCTCTGTTTTTGGCTTGGGTCCTCTCCACCTCTAGCAGAATTGTGCGATTTTCCACTCTTTCAATACAAGGGAGTTAATCGCAGGAACAAACTTACTCTTAAGAGACTTTACCTTCAAAGGAAGAAGGCTATATCTGGACTTTCAGCTTTTCCTGGTTAGGGGTTGCCACAGCGGATAATCTGTCCACTCGTGATTGGCCTTGGAGTTTTTTACAGTTTCGAGTTGCCAGCCTGGCACCCAACCTTCCACAGAAGGGGCACACACACCTAGGGTCAATTTAGTGTCTAGTCCACCTACTGCATGTGTTTGGGATGTGGGAGGAAACAGTCTCACCTGGAGGAATCCCACGCGACCACATTGAGGACATGCAGGCTCTGCACAGAAGGCACTCCAGCCGAGAATCTAACAGGAGAACCTCTTGCTGTGAGACGGCAATGCTAACCGCTGCACCACCGTGGCTGCCCAAGCTATCTGTACAGTCAAAAGAAAAACCTAAAAAGATGGGAATTGCTTCTCTGAGCACCTCTTCTGTATCCTCCATGTCCTCAAAAGGACTTTGAATCCTATAGTTTCTTCGCATTTGTCTGACCAAATAAAAGCCCTAGAGTATGACTCCTTTGGATCTGTAGTCCTCTGACAGCGAAAGATTAGTCTTATCCGGAGACCTTGGATCAGATATCATCCAACCATTTTGCTTAGAACTAGGTACCATCATTCAGTGGACCTGGTTCCATCTAGAGTTTCTTCCCCATTTTTAGAAAGACCAAAGTCTCCATCGGGTTTATCCAGTTTAGTAGAAAGGCTAGTGAGAGCCCCTTGGCCCAGAGCCATCCTCTGCTCCTACCCCGTTGAGTTGGGAGGTCCATGTATCCACTGTTACACTAATAGTTCTTCCTTTTACTACTATCCAGGTCTCTGAGCCATCAGTCATCTGGCAGTCTTTTTGGATCAGATTTCTGGCATCTCCGGATCAGAGACGTGCTCTGAGCTATTCATTTTAATCTTATCTGGAGAGCTCTGAACCAATTCCACCTCATTGGTTCCTAGGTGCTGCAGTCGAATCAGAGTAGTCGCTGCATCTCTGTTTCTGCAGTGGTCACTTTGGGCCCAACTTCAGCCTTTGGGCAGCTGTCCTGTGAGCAGGGTGGAACTTGGGATAGGAGGCCTGGCCTCTCTGATCCATGTTCTTATCTCTCTCGAGGACAGTCTGCCTTCAGGATTTTTGAGAGATCTGTTGTGACCTCAGAGACTGATGCCTCCCCTTTCGGATTGGTCTTCTGTTCTGCCTCTGCACCTTGAGTCTCAGCTATTCTTCTTACAAGGCCAGCAGGTACCAAAACCCCAGGCTTCCCAACAGGGTTTCTCCTTCTGATACCTCACTGATGTATCCCACTGAAGGAGGTCCCTAAGAAGAGTGTGCAAGAGGCAGCATATCTGTTACCCTGAGTTCAGTCACCAAGAAAGACCGATTTTGAGAGCGAAGGGACCCCCACGTTCACTTTCCAACAATGTCTCCTACAGAAACCTCCCTTGAGATCCTGAAGCGGAGAGGTGGCTGGAAGTCCAGCAACTCTTTGGAGGAGTCTGTACTACTGAAGGCTTTTGGTACTGGCCCAACTACCTGGGTGATCTCATCACTGATTAGATCCTGGAGTTTGTTTCGAAGTGGGTGTGGAAGGAATTTAACTACATTTGGGACCATTCCCAAGAAGCCACAAGGTTGTAACCCATCCAGCGTCCAAGCGGTTTTGGTCAACATCCTCCTGTCGGTGCCAAAGAGAACTGGATTGGATACAAATTCTGGATATGAACAGCTTTGTTTGGAAGACACAGTTCTGGATGGTCCTTTTTCAGTTATTTCTGGAAAAAGACTTGGATGTGCTCAATAGATCTCTAGAATGCATACTGTCTGTATAAAAATTTAAAGGTGATTCAGGAAATCTTTACTCTTCTAGCAGGAGCCAGTCATTACTAGTTCAGAGCACTGCCCTTTGGTCTCACCACAGCCCCCCCAGGGTTTTAACCAAATACAGTGGTAGTAGCTCACTTGAGACTGCGTGGATCCTAGTAGTTTCCTTACTTGCATGACTGGCTCATTTCCCCCTAATCAGGCATCAGCTCTTCATGGCAAGAGAAAAATTAATCCAGATCTGTGCATATATAGGCACAGCCATAAATTTCGTTAAGTCACATCTTCAACCATCTCAAACTAGAGTTCATAGGATCGTTTTTCGACAAGCTCAATAGTAGCTTTTCTTCCCTTTTCCAGAATTCAGCCTTTGAAGTCGCAAGTTAACAAGATACTTTGCAGTACCACAGTCCCTGCTGTTTTGATCCTAGTACAAGGGTCGATGGTGGCAGCAATACCCCTTGTTCCGCTGGCCAGTTTTCACATGGTTTCTTCAGTGAATGCTAGTGGCATCTTGGTGGATGATACTTCTGCTACCTCTATACGCTCCAATACAAATCAGTGTGTGCAAGAAAGACCTGATTTGATGGACTGTCAGGACTACTACAAGGCTGTTTTTCTCCCTGGTTAGCCCAAGGCCATAGTGACCACGGATGCTTCCCAACTGGGGTAGGGGGGCATTACCTGGGAAAGACCATCCAAGACCTCCCCCTGAGGAGGCCAATTTGTGTATCTGTGTTCTGCAGTGGAGAGTACTGCTTTTAGTGTTGCAAGCCTTTCAATATGCTCTCCTGTCAAACTGTTTTGATGTAATGTCAGTGGTTTGGTACATCCAGTGAACAAGGAGGAACCAGATCACACTCCCTATGTTGAAAGTGTGTGGCAATGGGCAGACTTCCAACTGCTTTCTCTTGGCAGCATACGTTCCAAGGAAGACCAAAGTGCTAGGCAAACCTGAGCAGATGCATTATATTGCCTCAAATGCTCCCTCATCCAGAAAGTAGCGGATGTGGTGATCCTCATGTGGTGCCAGCCTTCTGCAATCTCTTAGCATATCCCCTATACAAGTGCAGCAGTTGCTTTGCCCTCACCCCCCCTCCTCCACGGGGGGGGGGGGGGGGTAAATGAGGGATGCTCTTCTCTGTGATTGGTCCCACCCCAGGTCACTGTACTTGTCCACCAATTCCGCTGATAAAATTCCTTCAGGGAGCTGCTAGGGTAGAGCAAGGTCATAATCCTTGCTCTCTTGGCCTCTACAAATTTGCTTCCCCTTCCTTTGGCCTCATTTGATCCATCAATCCTGAATTGTCCATCTAGTTTCTGACCTTGTTTCACCCAATCTTCCAAAGCTCAAGGTAATTGCTTGGTTTCTCCATTTCCAGTAATAGCCAGACTGCCTGTGCCGTCTACCCCAGTTTACTGAATGAAGTTATCTTCACTTAAACCATCTACAAGGAAAACTTATGCTAGCAAATGGAAAAGATTTGTGCATTAGGCACTTCAAAAATGTCAAACCATTTTCTTCACAGATTCACACTATCCTGGTATTTTTCTTGTTGCCTTTTGATCATGGGGCCAGTTCTTCCACAGTAAGGGTTCAGTTAGCAATTTTCAGCTTTCATGTTTGCTCTGACTTTTTCCTTCCTTGGAATAAACTTCTAAGACTTTTCTACAGAGAACGCTGCTGTTTGAGTTCTCCAGTTAAAGATTCTACTCCACTGTAGGTCTTCTCTTTTACTTCAAGCTTGGCTTTTTCCACCCTTTGAACCTGCAAAAACTTGCAATCTCATGATCTGAAGTAGGAGATTCATTTGTCTGCCACCTGTGGGTTATGGATCCGATATCGGATCCGAACCGGCATGGTTTACCAGCTATGGATCCAAGCTCTCAGCTCCTCTCCTCACCCATAATGCCCTGCTCTACCCTCATGACCTCAGATCTAGTTTGCCGCGCATGGTGACCAGATTGTTTTTTCCAGCTCTCCAGCTAAGTGATTTATTCAGTCTTTAAATTAGTCAAATTTAAAATTTTTTGGTTAATTTGTGTGAAAGTGTAGGTTTCCCTCTTGTATTTTTACCTTTTTTTTAGAGTTTAATCTTAATTTTATATCCCTCCTTTCGCTGGTAGCGTAGTGTGTGTTGGGCCTGTGAGTGATTTTTGTTTTTTAGTTACTTTACTTTAGTTCTAGTAACTTTTATTTGTTAGCTTGGGATGTCTGAGCAGCCCAAGGCTATTTTCTCAAAGGGATCCGAGTGTGGCCATAAGCTTTCCCCAGCTGATGGCCACACTCTGTTAGATGCCTGGGGGTTGAACACCTCGCATCTGGATGTTCCATTTGTGCAGGGTTCAACCCCAGGGCATTGAAGGAGCGGAGGTCCAAGCTTGTTTTGGCGGGCCTCTTGCCGCCGGACTCTGCTCCGACCTCCGCTCCGGGGGTAACCGTCCCCACGGTTATTCCCTCTCCGGCTCTCCCTCCTCCTCCTGGGACTCAACCTCCCGTTTCTGGTTCGGAGGAGAGGGATGCTAGGAAAAAGGACCGGAGGGAGAAGCACCATAAGCGGCGGGCCGAGACCTCTGTTTCGGCCCCGCCAGCCAAGCGGGCTTCTCCCCCGGCCCCCTTATCTGCTGGATCTCCTCCTCGGCTCCGGTCTCCAGTGTGTTTTTCACCGGGACCTGAGGAGGAGGAGACCCGATCTCCGTCGAGGCTATCGAGGAGGCACTCAAGGCCTACCTCTGTAGCCTCGTCGAGATCAACGTACAGCCTATCCGGATGCTGATCTGGACCGGATGATAAGGTTCATCCAGGCCCAGATGCAGATGGGAGTGCTCTTGCCTCCCCCCCCCCCCCCCGGGGGGGGGGAGCTCTACCCCCTTTTTCAAGCCCATTGCTCCTTCTCAGACCCGCTACCCGGGTTCGGAGCAGTTGGAGCCGAGCAGCTTCGGAGCCGGGGGTGGGTCGGCGCCGATAGTACTTGGTACTTCGGATCCGACCCTGCCCTAGAGTGCATCGGATCCGACCTCTCTGAGCCTGGATCCGAGCTTCGGATCCGGGGGGATCAGTGCTCCTTCGGCACCGTCTGTCGGAGTGCGCTGTCCCTTCGGGTCAGAGTGCTTCGGCGCCGGCTCCGATCCACTCTTCAGATCCGAGGGGGAGCAGATTGTCGGATCCTTTGGTCGAGGTCGGCTCCCCTTCGGCGTTTGATGCAGTGGAGAGGGCCCTGTTGAGGGTCTCCGGACCCCTGGCACTTGTTTCGGCTCCGTCCTGCGCTCCCTCTGCACTGGGTCAGGCTTCCACCATCCGGCCCTTGGGACAGCCCGCTTCTGTGCCCCAAGCTGCTCCCCTGGAACAGGTTGCTGCTTGCGAGGAGTCCTCTGACAGCCCCCCAGAGGATGTTCCTCGCAAGCATACGTGCAAATGGAGGCACATTGACTCCCCCGAGTCTCTCACGGAAGACACAGATTTGGAGGAAGGGGAAGGCTCCCCACGGTCACCCCCCCGAGGATGTCTCATTTGGAGAAATCCTGGAAATGCTCCGTATAAGGGGGGGGGTGGTCTGCCCCCAAGTCTTCCTCGGACGAGTCCGTGTTCTTGGAGGCATTTGAAGCGGGCCCGTCTACCTCTTGGGTGTCCCCTCCTGCCGACCCCCTGGTGAACCTCATTACCACCAGGGCGTGGAAGGAACCGGACACCATGGAGCCGATCCCTAAGAGGCCCGACAGGATCCTCAGTCCACTGTCTGACCGTGCCCATTGGAGTAAGGGGCCTCCGGTAGATGCCATGTTGACGGCGGCGGCCACCAAGAGGGAACTTGCTCAGGAGAGTCCCTCAGTCCATCCCCCGAGCAAGGAGTCTCGGATGATGGACCGCTTGGGGAAGCGGATGTTTAGTTCAGCGTCCTTCTTGGTATGGGCGCTGAACTACTTGGCACACGTTATTAGGATGCAGTGCGATCTCATTAAAGAATACGCTGCATCTCCCCCAGAGTCCATGTCGGAGGAGGACAAAGTGCTGCACTCCACCCGCATGGCCACTCTTAGATCAGTTACCAATACCTCTATGCGGCTACTCTCCCATGCTACTGTAGGCGCCGCTAGAGCCACAGGGGCAGGTCTAGTCACTAGACGTCAGGCCTGGCTCCGTCATTGCGATTTCTCTGAGCCCTTCAAAGCGTCATTTGCGAACGCCCCCTTTGATGGTTCTGCCCTCTTTGGCAAAACCGTTCGCGACACCTTGACCCAGAGCGAGAAGGACGGGAAGACGCTGTCTGCCGTCGGAATCCGCTTCTCTGCACCCCAGAGGCCTTATTCTAGGAACCAAAAGGGTCAGAAGATATGGTTCCGGAAGTCGCAGCAATCCCAGCCTGCTCCGGACAACCAGTCCTCCCATGGCAGAGGAGGACAGGGAGGACGCCGCCCTAGAGGCAGAGGGGCTCCCAGGAACTTCGGGTCCAGAGAACCCTTCTCTGAACGGCCCGCGCAGCAACCCTGAGGGGTTGCCCGGCTGCTCCACTCTGGAGGCAGTCGGGGGACGTTTTTTGGGGCACCTAGCGGCATGGGAGTGCATAACATCAGACCGCTGGGTTCTCCAGATCATATCCAGAGGATACCGTATCCCTTTTCGTCACTTACCAAAATTGAAGTCCCTCCCAGACGTTCCACCCGGTCAACGGGAGGCCGCTTTGGCAGAAATTGGCCATCTGCTAAAGAAAAGAGCCATCCAGCCCGTCCCCCCAGACCAGATCGGATCAGGGTTCTACTCCAGGTTCTTTTTAGTGCCAAAAAAGACGGGGGATCCAAGACCAATTTTAGACCTTTCTCTCTTGAACCTGGCAGTTCCCAAGGAAAAATTCCGAATGGTCACTCTACAATCTATTCTCCCCCTTCTGGGAGAAAATCACTGGATGTGCTCTATAGACCTCAAAGATGCGTACTACCACATCCTAATGGACAGGCGCTCCAGGAGGTTTCTCCGCTTCCGGCTGGGAGCCAGTCACTACCAGTTCCGGGTCCTTCCCTTTGGTCTCACCACAGCCCCCAGGGTGTTCACAAAAGTATTAGCAGTGGTAGTGGCCCACCTGAGGCTTCAGGGGGTGCAGGTCTTCCCCTACCTGGACGACTGGCTCCTTACCGCCCCAACAAGGCATCTACTACTTTTGGCGTGAGACTCCTTTCTCCATCTTGCTCCCAATCTGGGCATCACTATAAATACGAAGAAATCCAACCTAGCGCCCACACAGCTGTTAGATTTTATAGGGGCCAGGTTAGACACAAGGAGTTTAAAAGCCTTCCTCACTGCGGACAGAGTTCAAAATCTGCAGCTCCAGGTGCGGGCCATTCTCCACTCAAGTTCTGTTCCGGCGGAGTTGGTCCTGAGGGCTCTAGGGTCCATGGCGTCTGCTATAGCACTTCTTCCTCTCGCCAGGCTCAATATGCGCATCCTCCAGTGGACTCTCTTAGTACAGTGGTCGTACCTTGCTCTTCCTATGCATCATCCCATTGCGATAAGCAAGGCTTGCAAGCGGTCCCTCCTGTGGTGGCTTCACTCCCCAGATCTCCACGGAGGCCGCCCATTTTGTGCTTCTCCCCCTCTCGCCACGGTGACCATGGACGCCTCCCGCCTCGGGTGGGTGGGGGGGGGCATTTTGCGGGCCGGACCGTCCAAGGCACGTGGAACTATTCGGAGACCTTACTGCATATCAACGTTCTAGAGATGAGAGCAGTGCTCTTAGCGTTGCTAGCACTTCAGGACTTTCTACCCTTGGGAACAATTGCGATTCAATCAGACAACATGTCTGTTGTCTGGTATATCAACAAGCAAGGAGGAATGAGGTCTTACCCTCTTTGTCGAGAAGCCATGAGAGTTTGGGAATGGGCAATCTCCACCAACCGCTTTCTATTAGCAACGCACATTCCGGGTCGGTCCAACATCCTGGCGGACAAGCTCAGTCACACCATTCTGACCCCTTACAAGTGGTCTCAATTCTCAAGTAGCGGAACGCATATTCGCACGGTGGGGAACTCCTTCATGCGATCTTTTTGCCTCTCCCTCAAACACCAAGTGCGACAGTTTTTTCGCTCTGATACCTCCTCCAGGAGGTTCCCTAAGAGACGCTCTGGTGCATGCTTGGCCACCCGGTCTTCTGTATGCTTATCCACCCCTGCCTCTGCTCCAAGTTCTTCAGAAAGCCTCTTGGGTGGGTTGCAGAAGGATTCTCATTGCTCCGTTTTGGCCTCGACAGATCTGGTTCTCCTTCCTAAGGTCTCGCTCGGTGAATCCCCCTTGGATTCTAGATCCCATTCCGGATCTCATATCTCATCCATCCTGCCTATCTCCTCCGAACCTGGACAACCTGAAGCTGACCGCTTGGCTGCTCCAGTTCCACTCTTGATCAGGACTCCCGGTATTTCGTCCCCTGTTAAGGCAATCCTGGTGGCAGCTCATAAACCGTCCACTAGGAAAGTCTACCGTAGCAAGTGGAAACGGTTTTCTTTGTGGGCGGAGCGGCAAGGCCTGAACCCCTTCACAGTTCCTCTCCCTTTAGTGCTTGATTTCTTAACCACTCTGTTTAACGATGGTGCCAGCAGTTCCACAGTCAAAGTACAACTTGCGGCATATTCACATTATCACATTGGTCATGACTCCAGTCCACTCATGTCAGCCAAGTTGTGTAAAATTTTTCTTAAAGGTACTTTCCTTCTCAGGCCCCCTGTAAAACAAGCGGTTCCTCCCTGGGACCTTTCCTTAGTTCTCCAGGCCTTGACCGCCCCTCCCTTCGAACCAGCGGCTACGATAGATCTAAAATTCTTGTCATTCAAGACTGCCTTCTTAGTAGCCATTACATTGGCCAAGAGAGTTTCAGAGCTCCAAGCATTATCAGCTAAACCTCCTTACTTGGTCTTTCATCCGGACCGTGTTTACCTCAGGACCAACCCGTCCTTTCTTCCTAAAGTAGCTTCTGAAGCAAACATTAATCAATCCATTAAACCTCCCTGTTTTCTTTCCTAAATATGAAAACAAAGGTGAATACAAGCTTCACTCCTTAGATGTTCACAGGCAACTTAGATTTTATCTAAACAGAACGGCTGGTCATAGGCAATCCGACCAGTTGTTCATTTCCTTTGCTAAATTTAATTTGGGCAAGCCAATTTCTAAAGTCTCTCTGTCTCGCTGGATTTCACAATGTATCTTATTGGCTTATCAAGCTTCAGGAAGGCCCGCACCGGAGGGTGTAGCCGCCCATTCAACCCGGTCAGTCTCTACCTCGGCAGCCTTTAAGGCTAGGATTCCTCTAGATGATATTTGTGCAGCAGCCACGTGGGCTTCATCTCATACTTTTATTTCCCACTACAAGTTGGATCTTGCATCTAGGGGTAGAGCATCCTTTGGCTCCGCGGTGCTCCGGAATATCCTTCCATGATGGCCGCCCAAGATTCAGGTAGCTGGGGACTCTGTCCCACAGGTTGCAGACAAATGAATCTCCTACTTCAGATTTAGAAGTTATGTACTCACCATAACGTTCCATCTGAGTAGGTGTATTCATTTGTCTGCAACCATCCCGCCCTCCTATCCCCCTGGCCTTTCAGTTTCCTGCATATGGTGTGTTGCCCTTTTCAGGGTGTTGTTGCTGTTGGCAAACTCGATCTGAGGTCATGAGGGTAGAGCAGGGCATTATGGGTGAGGGGAGGAGCTGAGAGCTTGGATCCATAGCTGGTAAACCATGCCGGTTCGGATCCGATATCTGATCCATAACCCACAGGTTGCAGACAAATGAATACACCTACTCAGATGGAACGTTATGGTGAGTACATAACTTCTAATTTCTGTCTTGGAAGACTTTTTTTTTTATTTTTTGTTGGCCATTACTTTGGCCAGATGAATTTCAGAAATTAAGGCTTTGTCAAGCTTCCATACTTTTCATAAAGATAGTCTCATTACAAACTTGTGCATCCCTTTTTTGCCCAAAGTGGTCTGGTTAATGTTGGATTCTATCAACCTACTGGTTTTCTTCCCAAACTGTATGAAGAAAGACAAATTTTTGTTACATTCAGTAAATGTGCATAGGCAATTTTCTATTTGCACAGAAAAAAGCACTTCAGAAAGTCGTATCATTTTCTTCCTTTGTAGAAAAGAAGCTGGGCAAGCCAGTTTCGAGAGTTTCCTCAACCAAATGGCTTAATTGTATTTCACTTCTGATAAATTGAATTTACCTTTTAAGCAATTGTGTGCCCATTCTACAAGATAGCAGCTTCCTCAGCCTTTCATTAGTCTGCATGGATATTTGTGCAGCAGCAACTTGAATTCACCTCACACTTTCATTTCTCATAAGCTAAACTTGGTTTCTAGAAGCGGGGCATAATTTTGGCTCTGGTGCTTGGGAATAGCCTTCCTTGAGGCCACCTTGGGGTTGTAGTAGCTGGGGACTCTGTTCCATCTGTCGAGGATGGAATGAAATTTGACGTCCGATAAAGAAGGCATGTACTTCTGTCCTTCACTCCCATCCAATGTTTGAAGAGCGAGTCTCTAGAGCCAGCTTTGGGTCTTTCCCTTGTCTGTTTTCAGCTAAAACTTTGTGCTTTAAATTTTTTATAAGAGTAAAAGCGTTTTGTGCTATAATATAGAAACAAGAGCTAAGGTAAAGGGGTAGTGCATTCTGGGTACAGGAGAAGCTTGAGTTCAAGTTTGCCACTAGCTGTTACAGCAGCTGAGTTGGAGCAGAGGTCTCTGATCTGAACCCATCAGTTGAGGAGGAATGAAAATGGGTTACACCAAGTACAAAACGTTTTACTTTAGTGTTTTTCCACATAGCGTAATAGCTGAAAATGTGTTGTGTAAAACAATTGTATGTTGTACAAATATTAAAGTTGTTTTATTTAGTTTTTCCCCTTTTTCCTTTCTTTCCAAAAGGTGACATGAGTTGGACCATAATGCTTGTCAGTCCCCCAGCTGTTTTAACAGTCAACAAAATCCGGTCCGAGTCTAAAGCAATCTGTGAAATATGGCTTTACTAGAAAATTAATCTCTTCACTTCAACCTTTTGATTTTTTGCAGTTTCAGTTAATCTGAATAGCTGTTGGCTTCCATTTTCCATCCTTTTATTTGAGTTTATGCATTCCAATGTTTTACTTAATCGGCTTGGAAGCCATTTCTTGTACGGAGTCCAGAGCTTGAACAGAGTTTTGCTGAACAGCTGCAGGATTGTGTGTTTTTCTCCACCTTTTCTAGTTTAATTTTCTTTCAGGTTGTCCAAGTTTCTGCTTTCTTGGTATCCAGGCAATGTACTTTCTATTCAGAAACTCTCTTACTAAAACAGGCAAAATTACTGGCTCTTGTGCATCCGTTTTTCCCCCACACTGGGAGAGCTGAATTTAAGCTGTTTATCACTTTCCAGTCTTGAAAATCCCTCAAGCTGAATTTCTTGATGCTCCCCTGGAGTCTCTCTAACATTGCCTCCAACTTCTTAACCTTTCCCCAAGGGGGAACTCTGCTGCCCCCCCCCCCCCAATTTGGAGTTGAGCTGTTTCTGTAATCGACTCTTCTCCAGTAAGATGACAGTGCCACAAGTGGCCAGCTGACCATGGAGATCCTGGATTACCTCACGGCAGTGGCAATTGCAGTGAGCAGCTACAAATCTGTTTAAGCTTGTCCCTCTTCCCACCGCAGAAATCCCACCTCTGGTCTTTTGTCCCCATCAGTTTTGTCTTCCTCTTCTGGGTTAGGTAACGTGCTAGCTTTCTCTGAAGTGGTAATGGGCCCTTCCCTCTACACGTGGTCCTTGCAGTTTACAAAGCGGGGTTACAGGCTAGTGTGCAGAAGTAAAACTTTACAGTTTTGCAAGTCCCAAGAGCTACAGCACTTTGTGCACCTCCAGTCTATCCAAGAAGACCAATAGAGAAGGTCCCAGCAAAAGGAAAAGGGACAATGTCTCTGTTCCCGGAAAAAGAAGGAACTTGAAAATCCATTTTATGTTCAGTGTTTGTTGAACCTTATGTCCTTACTTCAAGGGCCTACAAGAAGACATTGGATCTAAAGGATTTGTTCTCTGTCCCTTTAGCATTGATACTGTTCTCAAGATTATAAGCAAGGTGTTCCTCTTATAAATCCATTTTTTTTTTCCTTTGGCATTTCTGGCAGGCTGTCTTTACATGTCCTGTGTGCAGTGTTTTATTTACAGGGTAAAGGGTGTTTGCAGCAGTCTGTTTTGGATGACTGCATTACTTTTGTTCCTAGAGGAGGTCCAGGATGCACGAGTAAATATTTCCATCCTGAAACAAGTCTTCCAAAGTTCCACCTATCCTCAGCATGGTGTCTTATTTCTGGGGTTCTGCTGTATCCAGCACAAGAAACATTCCTGCAATTTGATCTGGTTTGTTACTGAAACATGGTTTCATTGCATTGACACTTTAGAACGAGGGTTTAGAATCTGTCATGCTTTCAGGTCCTTGGTTAATGGTGGGGGTTAGCGTCTGTATTTGTCAGATGCACTGTTGCCTAATGTCAGACTATCCCCCAATCTGTATTGGAGCTCCAGAAGATCCAAATTACTGTGAGCAAATGCAGCTATTTCTTTGCTAGTTACAGATGTTCATTATAGTTGTTAGACTGATTTATGGGACTACTTTGTGCCAAAGCCCTCGTCTGACCGGAGTACTAGTCTCTCTTCCCCCAGCCAGCTCACATACCCAAATGTTAGGATTTTGGAAATAAGAGGTGCATCGGCCAGCACTAGTCTTTTCTGTGTAGTCGCATGCAGTACTGTTCATTGTCCTCGGTCTGTCGGCCTGATGTTCTTCGTGTTTCACTGTTGCAGTCATCGCACTTGGGTTATCCTGCCAAGGGTAGCCCTCAGTCGGCCCAAATACCAGAGGCTTGGTATCTTTGCGTCGGTTGCTGTCACTCCAGGGCTGACATCAGGTCATCAATGGTATAAAATCAGGCAGCTGACGCCATTACATCATTCATTCTTGCCGAGGAGTGCAGGTTGGCCACTACCTGAGTTTTTGTTTTTGAATTTGAAGTTTTAAGTCTTCTAAAGCTAAGTACCCTGTTGGGGATACTTTTTTTTGCTTGTCTGCCTATGAGGATTCTGATGCAGAGGAATCTATTCCTTCTGCCTGTCTTCCAGAGGATTTTTCTTTTGGTGAAACCCTGCATACTTTGTGAGAACATTTCCATTGGGAATGCCAGGATTATCCTCTGTCCAAAAAGATACTCGGGGGAATTTTGATTTACCACAACCCAGACCCTTAGCAATACTTCCTGTCTTGGATGTTGTGAATGATGTTTTTATGGAATCCAGTTTAACTGTTGAACCCTACCACCTGCTCCCAGGAAACCTGACCGGTACTACAGAATCCCTGACTCTCATTTCTTTCCAAAAATCTTACTGCTGACCCAGAGGTTCTCAGACCTAAAGAAATAAAAGCAACTACAGCCAAGAATCCCACCCCTTCCGACAGGGATTCCTAAGCTTTAGACATGGTAAAAAAAAAAAAGTGTACACTTCTCCACCTCTTGCCATTAGAGCTTTAAGTTGTCACTTCCACGTGTAATTATTTTCTGCACAAGCTGGAAAGGTAGATAAATACGTTCCATTGTATGCTGCTGGTATTTCAACAAGAGCTTATGCATTCTGCAAGCCAAGTTAATAAGCACACCCTGCAATGTGGGCTGGATGCCCTAGAAGCATCCTGCATGGCAGCAAGTCACAGGTTCTGTACTTGCAAGGCATGCTTGAAGGAATAGACCTTGCAAGACCATGCCAAATCAAAATTATTGGACGCACCAAGGCAGCAGAGGTTTTAAGGATGGAAGGAAAAGCTAAATCTATGCAGACAGACTTTCAAGTCCAGCTTCTGAGATTCAATAGTCATTGCCCCTCCAAGCACTGTTTTTTTTCCAGCCCTATCAAGGCAGACTGACCAAACCCCCCCCCCCGACAGCAGTCACAGGGAATGCAGAGATCCAAGCAATGGAGTACCTCCACTTCTAAAACAGGGAGTGCTAATCCACCCACTCATGGCAAGAATTCACAATGACTTTTCAACTTCACTCCTTACCTCTGCCCACCCGCTTGTGCCTCCAGGAGGAAAACTTGCCCCCATGCAAAAAAACTGGGCCTCCATCACAAACGACCTATGGGTCCTCAAGATAGTGTCCCTGGGGTGCACTTTTTTCCCACACTGCCAACCCCAAAAGATATTCCTCTAAACCAGTGGAAAGAGGCCCAAAACCAAGGTCATCCCCCCTCCATGAGGACAATACAGTCTGTGCCTGCAGACCAGTTAGGCCAAGGTTTCTATTCCAGACTTTTCTTGGTACCCAGGAAAGAGTGCACCTGGCACCCAATTTTAGATCCAATTCAAACCCCTTCCTGGTGATACCAAAATTCAAAATGCTCAACCTCCAGCAGCTTCTTATGCTATCCAAAGATGCCTGGTTAGCCACCCTAGACCTAAGAGGCCTATCTACACATCCCAATCAGGGACTCCTGCAGGAAATATCTACGTTTCAGGGCAGGATCTATGCACTATTCCCTTTGGCTTATCCACTGCTCCCAGAGCATTTCACAAAATGCCTATCTCTAGCCATTGCTTTTTGCAGTCAGATGTATTCAAATTTATCCCTAGTTTGGCGACTGCTTGATTCAGAGACGGGAAAAGCTGTTCCAGCACCTGACCTTTGTAAAGGACCTACTGACCTCACTGGGGTACATTATAAACTAAAAACTCCAAAGTAGTCCCTAGTCAAAAAATGGTATTCCTGGGAGCAAGCCTGGACAGCATCCCAGATGGCATTCCTTACTCCAGAAAAACAAGCCTGTCTGACAGGCTACTTCTCTCAGCTAGTCTCCAGAACCCAGTTGTCTGCAAGGAAAATCCTGCAAGCTCTAGGG
Organism: Protopterus annectens; assembly: GCF_019279795.1. Classification (NCBI taxonomy): domain Eukaryota; kingdom Metazoa; phylum Chordata; order Ceratodontiformes; family Protopteridae; genus Protopterus; species Protopterus annectens. Next base: position 1,141,521,616 of record NC_056744.1, read on the forward strand.
TTCATGGCTTTCTGCATTCTACTAATTCCATATGCCAGACTGCATAAGAGGAAACTTCAATGGTACTTAAAGCCTTTGGTGTCAACATTCTCAGGACCAGGAAAATGTATCTGATATCTTGTCTAAGGATAGATTTTCTTTGGTGGGCAGCAGCATGCTACCACAGCGAGGGCCTTCCCTTTACGCAACCCCACGCCGCCCAGACCCTAACCACAGACTCATCAGGCTATGCCTGGGGTGCACACCCGGACGGCAGGTGCATTCAGGGCCACTGGAGCCCAAATCAAGTACATCTGCACATCGACCAAAATTAGATGCTTCAGACCCCTACTCTCTCCGGGGCCTTCAGACCACACTGATGTGGTACCTCTGACAGGCAGGGAGGAACCCACTCTGCAGGCTAGCCATGACCCTTTGGCACACTGCTTCAGCCATGCAACTTCACCTGCTAGTACAATTCCTACCAGGAACCAAAACTCTGGTAGACCACCTGAGCAGAAATCTCCTAGACCCACACAAGTGGCAATTGAACTGCAGCACCTTCAGCCTTGTATCCCGAAAATGGGGTACCCCGAAGGTGGACCTATTTTCCTCCCACAACAACCACCATCTCAGCAAATTCTACAACGGGGAACCTCACAGCAAGGCCTGGAAAGTGGATGCCTTATCCTTCCAATGGGTAAACCTCTCTGTGCATTTCACCCTTTACCTCTTCTTTCAAGGGTACTACTCGAAATAAGAGTAAAAACCAAGAGCAGTCCTGATTTCCCCAGACTGGCCATGCCAACAGGTACCTACTACTGAGCAGTCTCACCATTGCCTCCATGACACCTCCCTCTGATCCCAACTCTTCTGAATCAGCGGAAGGGAGAATTCTTGCTTCCACAATTGCAGACCCCGGACCTGGCAGCCTGGCTTATTCCTTGATCTCTCCTCCAGTGGTCAGCAAGTCCTGGACATTGTACATGCAGCCGGACGTCCCAACACTAAAACATCCTATGTTGAGAAGTGGAAAAGGTATTGCTCCTGGATCCAGGCTAAAGGAGCTGAACCAGCACAACCCTCCTTACCTCTTATCCTGGATTACCTCGCAGACCTACTTCACAGGGGTCTATCCTACTAAAATTCATGCCTCTGCCACCTATGCGCATTACAGCACAGAGCCACCTCTTTTCTCATCCTCTCCACAAGCAGTTTCTTACAGGGGCTAACAACTGAAGGCCTCCCAGGAGAGCCCTTACCCCTGCTTGGGACCTTAACTTAGTGTTGGTAAAGCTCACGCTACCACCCTTTGAGCCTGTAGAATTGAAATTTCTGTCTTTGAAAACAGCCTTGCTTCTGGCAATCAACTCAGCTAGAAGAGTTGTCTGAGCTACAAGCACTCATGGCTGTTGGAACCTTTCATTATCTTCCATGCTGTCAGGGTTTCCCCCAGGACTAACCCAACTTTCATGTCTTAAGATGAGCGGCAATCTATTTGCTCACATTTTTCCTTAAGCCTCAAAATAAGGGGAAAAGGATCTTGCGCACTGTGCGCAGACGGCTCAGATTCTACCTGGATAGGACTAAGCCTTTTAGGAAAACTGACCAGATGTTCTTCGTGTTTCACTGTTGCAGTCATTACATTTGGGTAATCTACTGGCAGGTTGCCCTCAGTCGGCCTGAATAAAGTCTCGGGTCCTGCATCTGTAGTGGTCCCTGCATCTGTAGTGGTCCCTTCTATGAAGTCCGGTCATCAGGGGTATAAAACATGCAGCCAACGCCATTACAGCAGTCTTTCTTGATGCACAGTGCCCAAAGCAGAAGCAGTTTGCAAGTGCCGGTCAGCAGACTCCTGAAATTTTCGTTTTGGTTTCAGAACCGAAGTCTTCAACTACAAACTAAGTACCCCGTTGGGGAAACTTTTTCTTGCTCTTTACCGATGTCAGTACAAGTTAATTGCATTACTAGTGGGAAGCAAATATCAAGGATTTTCATTTGTACTTTATTCCTTGCCTAGGCCCTGACCACAACGTTCCTTGCTGTCTGTTTTGTGGTAAATTTAATCAACGCATGATTTAAATGTCTATTTTTGCTTCTACATATTTTGGCTCAAGATTTAATTATCCAGAAATGTCATCTGTTAGCAATCTGACCTACCGGAATAACTAAAACGCAAAGAAAGACAGTTTAGGTCCAAAACAGACGCTTCTCTAAGCTAGTCGCCAGTTCACCAGTACTCTGGCGCTTTTGCAGCCCCTGATACCCACTACTTCTGATTCGCAGGCCTCAGAGACCCATTTGGAGTCCGGTATGCTGTGCCATTCTTCAATTATGGAACCCGCGGATATCTATCTTAGATGGGTCAGGAGCCGCTGAGCAGGCGCCTGCTTCTAAGGGTGTTTTCAGGCCTCAACATTTGTATATTAAACCGCCATCATCAGAAACAAGGCCAAAACCAACTTCTATGTCTAAAAAACAGACTTGTGAGCCCCGTGCTAAGGCCCCTATGCCTAAAAAACAAATTATCAAAATGGCTGAGGATTTAATTGCCTTGATCAGGGGTTCTCAAACCCCCCCCCCCTTGCTAAGAGACCTAGGCAAGGCACTGATTCTGAATCTTCAGATCAGGTTTCCATTTCTTCTGATTATTAATTTTCTATTCCACCATTGAGGACTCTGATGCAGAGGAATCCATCCCTTCTGCTCTTCCTGAGGATTTCTCTTTTGGAGAGACTGCTTACTTTAAGGGAACATTTTCACTGGGAGAGTCTGGATTTCTCAATCTAAAAAGAGGCTTGGGGATTTTCTTCTTCCTCAGCATAGGCCTTTGGCAATACCTCCTGTATTGGACATTGTTGGTGTTCCCTGAATCAAGCATGGCTCCTGATTTCCTGCCTCCCGGCTCCTAGTAAGCCAGACAGATTACAGGGTTCCTGACTCCCACAAATTTCTTTTCAAAAATCCTGCTGCTGACCCTGAAACTATTTCTCAGGGTCCCAAGGGTGAAGGCTTCTACAGCCAAAAATCCTACCCTTTCTGATGGAGATTCCTGGGCGCTGGATGGATGAGGAAAGGTTTATACGTCTGCCACTTTGGCAATCAGGGCTTTAAACTGCCAGTTTCATATGCTTAAATATCAACAGCATGTTATGGGCTTATCGAAACAAAATGATGATTTTCTGATTGTGTGGAAAATAGTTACAGGGTTTATTGCATTCAGCAGAACAGGTTGGAAAGCATACTTTGCAATGTGGTTTTGATTCCTTGGAGGCCTCTTGCAGGGCCGCCATAACTGGATCTGTGATGAGGCATGCCTGGCTCAAGGAGCAAAATCTGCCTGATCATGTTAAAGCTAAATTGTTGGATGCCCCTTTACAGCAGGGCAGTCTGTTTGGCAATGAGGCAGAAGAGGTTTTAAAGAAAATGGAAGACAAAGCTAAATCGATGCAAACTGTAAAATATTTATTGCAAGTGCAGCCACCCAGTTTCAGTAGACTCTGGCCTACTAAGAATTGGTCCTTTCCTGTGTCCAACAGAGCCGCTCAGGGCAAACCCAGATGCTCCAAAGGCTCTAGATATCTATCACAAGGATCTTACAGGTCAAAGCAATGGGGTGCCTCCAGATCAGGAGGTAACAAAGCACAACCCTATAAACAGTCTCAATGACTCCTCTGCCATCTCAACGTGCTTATCTTTTGGCAGCCCCCTTGGGGGGAAAACTAGCACTTCATGCTCAAAATTGGCATTAGGACAAGTGGGTATTAAACTTAGTATCACAGGGGTACAGATTTCATTTCCACATGTTGCCAATTCCAAACGGATGGTCAGATCTGCCACCAAACCAGAGGGCAGAGGCCCAGAAACAAGTTATGCCCCTCATGGATATGGGGGCTATTCAGCCAGTGCCAGAAAAGGAGAAAGGGCACAGATTTTATTGAATACTTTTCCTGGTACCCAGAAAAGACAAATTATGCGTCCAATTCTGGACTTAATTCTAAATATGTTCCTGGACATTCCAAAATTCAAAATGCTGACTTTACAACAGCTACTGCCTATGTTGGGCAAGAATGCCTGGTGCCTCTACTTAAGAGGCATACGTGCATATTCCAATAAGGAAATCTTGTAGAAGATAACTCTGCTTCAAAACAGGCTTTTTGCATCACCAATTCTCTGCACTGCCCTTTGGCTCATCTACTGCGCCTAGGGTCTTTACAAAGTGCCTGGCACCAGTAATTGCATTTTGCAGACAAACATTCAAATGTATCCTTATCTGGACGATTGTCTCCTTCAGACAGAAGGACACTCCAACATCTGGCATTTGTAAAAAGGATTCTAGCATGCCTAGGGTACACCATAAAGTAAAAGAAATCACAACTGGAACCCTCTCAAATTACGTTCCTGGGTGCAAGTTTGAATACAACTGCCCAGATTACCTCACGCTAGACAAATTCAATTGACAACATACTTCAAACAAGTGGGAACAAAAACCTAGCTATCTGCAAGACAAATTCTGTAGGCTTTGGTGTTTATGGCATCCTGCATTCTACTAATTCCATATGAGAGACTGCATATGAGGAAACTTCAGTGGTATCTAAAAAGTTTATGGAGTCAACATTCACAGCCTGGAAACAATGATTCCTCTCATTCCCTGCCTGCAACAGGAGTTTCTTTGGTGGGCAGAGGCATGTTCTCAGAACAAGGGCAGTCATTCACTCTACCCCCTGCCACCCAATCCCTAACTATAGACTCATCAGACTATGCTTTGGGGGCCCATCTGGCAGGGAGATGCATTCAGGGCAAATGGAGCCCAAACCAAATGAATCTATGTAGCAACCAGAAAAATGCTAGCTGTTCAGAATGCTCTGACAGCCTTCAAGGACTTCCTTCATCCAGGACAACTACTGATAGACTGACCACCACAGTTATGTGGTACATAAATGAGCAGGGGGGGTACCCACTCCTTCCCCCTTTGCAGACTAGCCATGGCCTTGTGGAACACAGCCTTGACTTGCCAAATACATCTTCAAGCTCAGTTCCTGCCAGGAAAGCAAAATACTCTGGCAGACTAAGCAGAAATCTTATGGACCCCCACGAATGGAAACTGGATCCACAAATCTTCAGCATGTTAACACAAAAATGGGGGAGCCCAGACTTCTATTTGCCTCTCCCCAAAACTATCAGTTGGACAAATTCTAAACGAACTTATCTCAAAAAAGCATGGAAAGTGGATGCTCTATCCTTCCGCTGGAAAATCCTATCAGTCTATGCCTTTGCCCCTCTGCCTCTGCTCTCCAAGGTCTTACCAAGTTGGACAGGAAAAACCAAAAATGATTCTAATTGCTCCAGACTGGCCTCGCCAACACTGGTACCTGCTTTTAAGGAATATGTCGCACCTTCCTCCATGGTACTTGCCTCAAACACCTCACCTATTGTCTCAGAACTATCAAATTCTGCACACTTGGTTACAAACTCAATCTTGCAGCTTGGCTAATCCACTAATTTCACCAACCACATCTCTCGGTAAACCTGTGATGTCATTTTAGAGGCCAGAAGGCCTAGTACTAGAAAATCGTATGCTGATAAATGGAAGAGATTCTGTGCTTGGAACCAAGCACAAGGAATAGACGCAGCAAAGCCCAATATTCCTCAGATTTTGCAGTACTTAACTGAGATGCTTCACAAGGGCCTATTTTTTTCTATAAAAATACATGCCTCTGCCATCTCTGCTCACTACCAACACAAGTCTCCTGTTTTCTCATCCCCTGCTTAAAACAGTACCTCAGAGGGGCCAAAAATTAAGGCCTCCCAGAAGAGCGCCAACTCCTACATGGGACCTCAACTTAAAAGGTGAGTTTTTCCAGCACAATCTCCCTTTGAACCAGCAGCTACTGCAGATGTTCGTGTTTCACTGTTGCAGTCATTACACTTGGTTGTCCTGCTGGCAGGCTACCCGCAGTCGGCCTGAATTCCAAAGTCTGCGTCCAGCGTAGGTTGCTGTCGCCTCTTCCCTGACTGTGTGCCAGGGGTATAAAAGATGCAGCTAACGCCATTTTCTCTTTCTTGCCACGCGGTGCCCGAAGCAAAAGCAGTTCGCAAGTGCCATTCGGCCGACTCCTGAGATTTTCAAAAGCGAATTTCAGATTCTAAGTCTTCATTAAAGCTAAGTACCCCATTGGGGAAACTTTTTTCTTGCTCCAGACTGATGTTCGAAAGTTAACAATTGTATTTCTTGTGGGAAGCAAATACCTCATAAGGATTTTCATTCTTGCTGTATTTCTTGCCTAGGCCCTGATCACAACGTTGCTAGCTGTCGGTTTTGTGCTAGATTTAACCAACTCACTAAGCGTCTGTTCGATTTTGCCTTTAGTTTGGCCGAAGATTCAATTATATAATGCCGTCGGAACAGCCGACCGGAGTTTACAAAAAACGCAAGGAAAAAGGACAGGCATCCGAGGTCCAAAACAGACTAGGCTTCCGCCAAGCCAGTCGCTGGTTTGCCGGCTCAGTGAGGTGCTTTCGCAGCCCCTGGCGCCCGCTACCTCAGAGCCACAGGCCACTGACTACTCCCACGTGGAGCCAACTAGGCTTCTGGATACTCAAGGTATTGGACTCTTGGAAACTATTCCCTCAGATGGGTCCGGAGCCGCTGAGCAGGCGTCTGCTTCTGAGGGTGTTTTCAGACCTACACAGTTGTATGTAAAGCCTACTTCAGCTTCCAAAGCAAAGACTGAAGCAGTATTAGACAAGTACAGCATTCTCCTGGACACCTTGATCAGGGGTTCCCATCCCCCTCCTGACTAGAGGCCTAGGCAAAAGATGGAATATGAATCGTCAGATCAGGTTTCCATTTCCTCTGACTCCTCTTCTGAACAGGGATACTCTCTTCCTCCTTACAAGGATTCTGATGCTGAAGAATCTATTCCTTCAGCCTCACCCCCTGAGTATTATTCTTTTGGGGGAACCCTGCATACCATGAGGGGAGCACTTCCACTGGGCGAGCCAAGACTACTCTGTGTAAGAAAAGGCTTAGATTTTCTTTTACTTCCTCAGCACAGGCCTTTAGCTATTCCTCCTGTGTTAGACATTGTAGATGTATTTTCAGAGTCCAGACTTTCTCCTGACTCTTTACCTCCTGCCCCTGTTAAACCATACAGATACTACAGGGTTCCAGACTCACACAAATTCCTTTATAAAAACCCTGTTGCTGACCCAGAAACTATTTCTCAGGGTCCCAGAGGGGTTAAGGCTTTTCCTGCAAAAAACCCTATCCCCTCTGATAGATTCAAGGGCACTGGACAGATCGGGGAAAAAAGGTTTACACTTCTGCTACTTTGGCTGTGAGGGCTTTAAATTGTCAATTTCATATGCTTAAATATCAGCAATACTTAATGTCCCTGTTAAAATGGAAAATCTTGTCAAATTCTGATTGTGCAGAAAATAAGGAAATGCAGGATGTTCATCGTGTTATACTGCTGCAGTCATCAAACTTGGGTTATCCTGCCGTCAGGTGGTCCTGCAGTCGGCCGAATCCCAAAGTCTTGGTCAGGCGTCACTTCTTCCCTGACGTCAGTGCGACAGGGGGATAAGAGGCAGCCGACTCCGTTTTCTAAAGGCTTTCTTGCCGCGCGGTGCCCGAAACAGAAGCAGTTCGCAAGTGCCGGTCGGCTAGCTCCTTAGATTTCGAATCTAATTTCAGCCCGAAGTCTTCTCTAAAGCTAAGTACCATGTTGGGGGAACTTTTCTTGCCTCAGACCGATGTCAGACAAAGTTAATAATTGCATTTCTTGTGGGAAGCAAATACCTCATAAGGATTTTCATTCTTATTGTATTCCTTGCCTAGGCCCAGACCACGACATCTCTGGTTGTCGGTTTTGTGCTAGGTTCAACAAACGTACAATCAAGTGTCAGGCAGATTTCGCCCGACATTATTTTGGCAGAAAATTTAATTATAGCATGTCGTCAGAACATCCGACCTCAGCAATGATTAAAAAACGCAAGGATAGGGACAGGCAACCAAGACCAGATACCGAGGCCTCAGCAAGGCCTTCCGCCGGTTCTCTGGTTTTCAGCGAGGCACCTACGCAGCCCCTGACTACCGCTGATTTAGAAATTCTGACGGCCTCCCAGACCGTATCAGCTGGGCCTCAGGAGCCGGTTCCATCTCACCCCTCGGACGCCAACCCTGACTGTGATCTGGAGATTTTGGACAGGCCTTCGGTTTCTGATAGTGTCTTCAAACCGACAACTATCTCTATTAAGTCTTATGCTAAACTTAAAACCCCCCTTAAATGTTAGGAAACTGGGTCCACAGTTCCCCCCACAGGCCCCTATGCCTAAAAAAAAAAACCGATGCTTAAGATGGCTGAGGATTTAATTACCCTTGTCGGGGGTTCACAACCCCCTCCTGACAAAAGGCCTAGACTGGAGGAAGATCATCCTTCATCTGACCAAGCATCAATTTCCTCAGCTAACTCTGAGGACCAGGATTATTCCTTCCCTCCTTATGAAGACTCAGATGCTGGAGTCCATTCCCTCTCCCCCCTCTGAAGACTACTCTTTTGGGGAAACTTTACACACCATGAGGGAACACTTCCACTGGGAAGGCCAAGATTACTCTGACTCTAAGAAAAGACTCCGTGAGTTCCTTCTACCACAGCATAGACCCCTTGCAATTCCTCCAGTTTTAGACATTTTGGGTGATGTTTACACCGAATCGAGTCTAAACCCAGATTCCTTACCTCCTGCACCAGCTAAACCAGACAGATACTAGAGTTCCTGATTCTCATAAGTTTCTATATAAAAACCCTGTTGCAGACCCTGAAACCATTTCCCAGGGTCCCAAAGGGGTTAAGGCCTCTACTGCTAAGAATCCACTACCTTCTGAAAGAGATTCCAGAGCATTAGAAAGATTGGGGAAGAAAGTGTACAAGTCTGCCACTTTGGCCATGAGGGCCTTAAACTGCCAATTCCACATGCTAAAATACCAGTAGTACTTGATTACACAGTTAAAGCAGAAAATGATCCCTCAGACAGATCAACCTGATTTCAGAGATGCAGGATTTGCTGCATGCAGCAGAACAGGTGGGAAAGCATACCTTAGTGTGGTTTTGATTCATTGGAAGCCTCATGTAGAGCAGCTGTCACAGGATCTGTAATACATAGACATGCTTTGCTAAAAGAGCAAGCCTTACCAGAACATGTCAAAACAAAGTTATTGGATGCTCCATTGCAGAAAGATGTGGTGTTTGGTGTCAAAGCAGAGGAAGTTTTAAAGAAAATGGAAGAAAAGGCAAAATCTATGCACAGTTAAAGATTTTTTTACAGGTACAACCTCCTCGTTTCAGCAGAAACTGGCCATCAAAAAACTGGTCCTTTCCTGCATCAGACAGACCCCAAAGGTGTAGGTACAAACGCCCAAGGGGCAGAGGCCAGCCACAAGGTTCTTTCAGGCCTAGACAATGGCATACAACTCAGAGGTGGAGACTAAAGATCTCAACCCTCTAGGAATCAAACACAATGACTTCCCCCTTCGCCTGCTAAGCAAAATTGCCTATCGCCTGCCAAGCAAAATTGCCCTGGCAGCACCTTTGTGAGGAAAAATGGTGCATCATAACAAAGGACAAATGAGTTCTGGATATTACCAGAGGCTACAGATTTCATTTTCACACTTTACCACAGATGAGTGGCATGCCAAATCTGTCTCCAAACCAATGGGCAGAGGCACAAACGCAAATTTCAGCTCTCATGGATATGAAAGCAATTCAAAAGGTACCTACAAAGGAGCAAGGTCAAGGATGTCCTTCATGGATGCATCTGCAGTCATAACAAATGGGTTGTCCTGTCGTCAGGCAGCCCTTCGGTCGGCCGGATTCCAAAGTCTGGGTCCGGCTTCGGCTGATGTCGCACTTCACCCGACGTCATCTCTGCTGGTCCTCTGGTATAAAGGCATCAGCCGACGCCATTTTCCTCAATCTTTCTTGCCGCGTGGCGCCCTAAGCAGAAGCTGTTCGCAAGTGCCGGTCGGTCAGATCCAGAGATTACTACTACCGAATACTACTTCGAAGACTTCTAAAAAGCTAAGTACCCTGTTGGGGACCCTTTCTTGCCTCAGCCGATGTCAGAAAAAGTCAATAACTGTTTAACTTGTGGGAAACAAATACCTCATAAAGATTTCCACTCTTACTGTCTGCCTTGCTTAGGCCCAGACCACGACGTAGCAGCCTGTTCGGCAGACCCATTTTAGACCTCTCAATTCTTAACACATACCTGGAGGTACCCAAATTCAAAATGCTCACACTACAGCAGCTTCTTCCCATGCTGGGCAAGGAGTCTTGGCTGGTAACGTTGGACCTCAGAGGCATACCTGCATGTCCCTATCAGACAAGATTGCAGAAGATACCTCAGATTTTTGGCAGGTACAATGCATTATCAATTCTCTGCATTGCCCTTTGGCTTATGTACTGCACACAGAGTATTTACGAAATGCCTGGCATCAGTAATTGCATACTGCAGACAACTAGGCATACAAATTTATCCATATCTGGACTGCCTGATCCAAGCGGACAGCAAGGCCATTCTATTACAGCATCTGGCATTTGTAACAAAGCTGCTAAGTTGCCTAGGGTACACAGTAAACAAAGTCAAAGCTAATACCTTCACAAGACACACTATTCCTGTGTGCCAGCTTAAATACAACGGCCCAGATGGCTTATCTCACGCCAGACAAAAACAACTGACTCAATACTTCAAAATGATGGCAACTTTTACCCAGCTCACTGCAAGGAAAGTCCTGCAGGCATTGGGGTTTATGGCATCCTGCATTCAACTAATTCCACATGCAAAGCTGCATATGAGGAAATTACAATGGTACCTGAAAAGTGTATGGACTCAAACACAGGCACAGCCTCGAAACAAGTATACCTCTCATTCCCTGCCTTCAAAAAGAGTTCCTATGGTGGGCTCAAGCATGTCAAATAAACAAGGGTCTTCCTTTTGTCTTGCCTCCAGCAAACCAAACTATGACAACAGATTCTTCAGACTACGCCTGGGGAGCACACATGGCAGGACAGTGCATACAGGGAAAATGGTCTGCAAAGCAAATGCATCTACACAGCAACCAAAAGATGCTAGCTGTGCAAAATGCAGACAGCCTTAAAGGACCTCTTGCATCCAGGACCACTACTAAGGACAGAACACCAGTTACGTGGTACATAAACAAACTGGGAGGAACACTCCTACCCTTTATGCAGACAGGCAATGACCTTGAACACAGCATTGACTTACCAAGTACAACTGCAAGCACAATTCCTGCCAGGAAAGGAAAACACATTGGCAGACTAAGCAGAAATTTAGCAGATCCTCACGAGTGGAGACTACACCCACAAGTATTTTCAATGATAACTCAAAGGTGGGGACGCCCAGACATAGATCCATTTGCCTCCCCCAACCATTGCCAACTACAGCAATTTTGCACAAGGACTTATCATTCCCTAGCCTGGAAAGTGGACACCCTATCATTCAGTTGGACAGCATTGACAGTCTATGCCTTCCCACTACTACCTCTCTTGACCAAGGTATTGCTGATAGTCAGATCAGAGAGACCACAAATGATCCTCATTGCTCCAGACTGGCCACGTCAGCACTGGTACCCATTACTAAGGACCTTGACTCGCAGCCCTCCATGGATCTTACCTCAATTCACACTTCTGTTGACTCAGCAAAACTCAGATCCTTCAGTCAGCTCAGGACTTTAAATTTAGCTGCATGGAGAATACCAACTATCAATCAACACTTCTCTCAAAGGATGTCCTGAATGTCATTTTGGAGGCCAGGAGGCCCAGCACCAGAAAAACTTAGACAAATGGAAAAGATTTTGTGCGTGGAACCAGGCTAAAGGCCAAAATCCTTGGATACCAAACATACCTCAAATACTGCAATACTTGACTGAGATGCTACACAAAGGCCTTTCTTTCTCATCCATTAAGATCCATGTTTCAGACATTTCAGCTCAGTATAATACGGATCCTCCCATATTCTCACACCCTTTACTAAGGCAGTTTCTCAGAGGAGTTAAGAATATAACACCCCCAGAAACCCCCCAACGCCAGCTTGGGACCTCAACTTAGTTTTAGAAAAATTAACACTGCCTCCTTTCGAACCAGCCTTCTCAGCAGAACTACAATACTTGTCATGGAAAACGGCTCTGTTGCTGGCTGTCACCTCAGCACACAGGGTCTCAGAACTACAGGCACTTATGGCAGTGGAACCTTTCATCATTTTCCATCAGGACAGTCTCTCTACGAACTAACCCTACCTTTATGCCAAAGGTAGTATCCAGTGTGGCTTTGAATCAGACCATTCATTTACCCACCTTTTATCCAAACCCCCAGAATAAAGGAGAATGACTCCTTCACTCTTTGGACATTCACAGACAGCTACGTGTCTTTTTGGATAAGACTAAGACCTTCAGACAAACGGACCAACTCTTTGTATCCTATGCTGCAGGTTCACAAGGAAAGGCTATTGCAAAACAGACCATCTCCAAATGGATAGCACATTGTATCTGCTTTTGCTACTCGCACCATGGGAAAGCAGTGCCTGTTAATATTGGGTCCCATTCTACCAGGGCTACAGCAACCTCAGCAGCCTTTCTCAGGGGGGTTCCAACCAAGGACATTGTGGAGGCAGCTACTTGGAGTTCAGTGCACACCTTTACCAAGCACTGCCACCTTCCATTATACTCAAAAAAAAAGAGCTGGTTTTGCCACTGCGGTTCTGCAGGGCATCCTAGCTTCACCTAACCCAGTTTAGTACCAGCCACCCATCCATAGCTTTGGGATTCAACCCAAGTGTGATGACTGCAGCAGTATAACACTATGAACATAGTACAGTTTTGTACCCACCATAAATGTAGATATTAGTGTATATACTGCTGCAGTCCAGGTTACCCTCCCACCATCCCCTCTACATACCAGGGTGTTGGTTATAACTCCGTGTACATCAATCTATTGGATGCATGTCTATATGGTGTATTTGCTAACAGCTAGTACTATTGTTAATCTACTAAGGTTTTTTTTGCATAGTTAGTTGTATTGCCTTCCTAGTTGGGGGCACCTGACATCCGGGGCAAGAAAAGCTGAAGAAAATGGCGTCTGCTGCCTCTTTTTTATCCCCCTGTCGCACTGACGTCAGGGAAGAAGCGATGACAACCGACGCCGGACCAAGACTTTGGGATTCTGCCGACTGCGGGACCGTCTGGCGGCAGGATAATCCAAGTGTGATGACTGTAGCAGTATATACACTCGAACATCTACATTTATGGTAGGTACAAAACTGTACTATTTATTGCATGCAACTGAACAAGTGGGAAAGCATACATTGCGATCAGGTTTTGATTCTCTGGAGGCCTCTTGCAGGGCTGCAGTTGCGGGCTCTGTCAATAGGAGGCATGCTTGGTTAAAGGAACAGAATCTGCCTGATCATGTTAAAGCAAAATTGTTAGATGCACCATTACAGCATGATACCTTATTTGGTATTAAAGCAGAGGTGTTGAAGAAAATGGAGGACAAAGCTAAATCTATGCTAACAGTAAAGGATTTCTAACAGGTACAGCCACCCAAATTTAGCAGGAACTGGCCTACAAAGAATTGTTCCTTTCCAGTGTCAGACCACAGAGGCAGATGCAGACACCCCAGAGCTCATGCAAACCGAAACAGTGGGGTGCTTCTACCGCCAAAGGTGGAGAAGACTAATCACAGCCATATAGGGAACTGTCCCAATGACTCGTCTGCCAGCACCAAAGCTTATCTTTTGATAGCCCCCTTGGGGGGAAAACTAGCACTTTTTTCTCAAAATTGGCACATGATCACCCAGGACAAATGGGTCTTGAATATAGTGTCCCAGGGCTACAGGTTCCACTTTCACACCCTGCCAAGGGCAAAAGGTATGCCAGACCTGCCACACAATTCCTCATGGACATGGGGGCATTTCAAATACCACAGCAAAAGCAGGACTTTTGTACCCAGAAAAAGAAAAGAAAAGACAAAGCCCAGAGACCTCTCTTCCTATCACATCTCATTTCTGAAATTTCAAAAAAAAAAATGTGTTAACTCTCTGCAACAACTTCATGCCATGCTGCAGGAGGAGCAGCTTGTAACTTTGGACCTAGAGGCATACTGCATATTCCAATCAGACAATAGATTCTTATGCTCACTAACTGCACTACTACCTCTTCACTGCACTTATCTTTGGCTTTTCTGGTTTCAGGGTTTTCACACAATGGGCACCACAGTAATGAGATTTTGCAGACAGTATCAGATGATATATTACTTATTGGTATTTGCTTATTCAAGAAAGAACAAACACACAAATATAAAAGCATCTGTAAAAAAGTATTGCAATTTGCAGTACAGTAAAATTAAAAAAATCTATTCCCTTAGAGCCTTCTCAAGAAGGTTCAAGCTTAAAAAAAAAATAAACTGCCCCAGATGGCTTCTCACAGCAAAAGGCAGCGGACATTTCAAAGTGTTGCAACAAAAGTTACCTTACCTGCAAAAAATTCTGCTGGCTTTGGACTGCCAGACTGGATGCCCACAAGGGAGCAGCCATCTGCTTACCCACAGCCAGGCAGAGCAGCTAGACGCGGGCTGCATCAGATTGGGGGGGGCCCACATGGTAGGGTGTTATTCAGGGCATGTGCGCGCCTAAGCCAGATGCATCTTCATATCAGTCAGAGATGCTAGCTGTGCAGAATGCCCTGACAGCCTTCAAGGACCTACTCCATCCAGAACTACTGATAAGGACGGACAACACTACAGTCATGTGGTACATAAACAGGTAGGCACTCATTCCTACCCCCTCTGCAGACAATACTCGCCACTACGAAAGAAAAACCTCACAGATCCCCCATGGTGGAAACTGGGGGCCGGTGCATAGACATATTTGCCTCCCTCACAACTGCTGCGACTACAGAGATTCTGCCAAGGACTTGTCACAAGCAAGCATGGAAAGTGGATGACTGGCCCGCCAGCACTGGTTCCCAATCCTAAAGAGCTTGTCTCAAGACCCAGCCTGGACATTGCCTCTAATTCCTCATTTATTGACCCAGCGAAACAATCCGATCCTGCACAGCCAACTCAGAACCCAAAATCTGGCAGCATGGCTGATAATATAGCCATTCAGAACACTCCTCTCTCTAAAGCAGTGATGGATGTTATTTTGGCGGCTAGGAGGCCCAGTACCAGAAAATCTTATGCAGAAAAATGGAAAAGATTCTATGCTTGGAAACCAGGCACAAGGAATTGACACACTTGCACCAAATATTCCTCAGATTTTACAGTACCTAACAGAGATGCTGGACAAAGGCCTGTCCTTTTCATAAATTAAAATCCATGCCTCTGCCATTTCATCTCATTATAATACAGAACCACCATTTTTTTCACTTCCTTTTGCTAAGGCAGTACCTCAGAGGGGCCAGAAACATAAGACCCCCAAGGAGAGCACCAATACCTGCATGGGACCTCAATTATGTCTTGGAAAAACTCACACTGCCGCCATTTGAGCCAACCAATACAGCTGATGATCTTATCTTGGAAAACAGCTCTGCTCCTAGCAATTACCTCTGCAAGACGAGTCTGAGTTACAGGCACTCATGGCTGTGGAACCTTTTATCATTTTCCATCCAGACAGGGTTTCTCTGAGCACTAACCCGACATTTATGCCTAAAGTAATGTCCAGTGTGGCCCTTAACCAAACCATTCATTTTGCCTACCTTTTATCCAAACCCACAGAGTAAGGGTGAGAGACTCCTGCATTCTTTGGACATACACAGCTACGCTTCTACTTGGGCAGAACTAAAGCCTTCAGAAAGACTGAGCAACTTTTAGTGGCATATGCTGCAGGATCACAAGGAAAGGCCATCTCAGAGCAGACTATTTCAAAATGGATAGGCCACTGCATTCGTTTCTGCTATTCACAACATGGCAAATCAGTGCCTGAGGGCATTAGGCCTCACTCAACCAGAGCAGCAGCCACTTCAGCAGCCTTCCTCAGAGGAATACCAACCAAAGACATTTTAGAGGCTGCAACTTGGAGTTCACTGCACACTTTTTTACCAAACACTACCACTTTACCTCTACTCTAAATGCAGAGCAGGCTTTGCCACTGCAGTTCTGCAGGGCCTTATAGCCTCTCCAAATCCTGTTTAGACCCAGCCACCCCACTTCAGCTTTGGGATTCAACCCAAGTGTAATGACTGCAACAGTGAAATGCGATGAACATAATACAGTTGTGTATCAACCATAAATGTAGATGTTAGTGTATTCACTGTTGCAGTCCAGGTTACCCACCCACCATCCCCCTTTTCTTTGCTGGGACTTATCTGTACTTCTCTATCCTATACAACCTATGTGGTGTATTTGCTTGTAGATGAAGGAAATGTTTGCTTTTGTGCATGCATACTTATTGGCATTTTCAGCCTACCAGTTTGGGGGCACCTGACATCTGGGGCAAGAAACTGAAGAAAATGGCATCTGCTGCATCTTTTTTATACCCCTGGCGCACTGATGTCAGGGAAGAGGCGACAGCAACCGACGCCGGACCTAGACTTTGGAATTAAGGCCGACTGCAGGTAGCCTGCCAGCAGCATAACCAAAGTGTAATGACTGCAGCAGTGAATACACTCAACATCTATATTTATGGTAGGTACACAACTGTACTATATAAAATTTCTTTCTTGGAAGACAGCTTTTCTTTTGGCAGTCACTTCAGCTAGAAGGGTTTCAGAACTACAGGCTCTCATGGCAGTGGAGCCTTTTATATTTTACCCGGACAGGGTGGCCCTCTGGACCAATCCTTTTATGCCCAAGGTGGTATCCAGTGTGGCTCTTGACCAGACCATTCACCTGCCAACTTTTTTCCCAAATGCGCAGAACAAGGGGGAGTGGATTCTGCATTCATTGGATGTACACGATAACTAAGATTCTACTTAAACAGGACAAAATCTCTAAGTCTGAGCAACTACTGGTGGCATTTGCTGCAGGATCAGAGGGGAAGGCTATATCAGAGCAGACTATTTCTAAATGGATAAGCCGTTGCATTCGTTTCTGCTACTTGCAGCATGGTAAACCTGTGCCCAAGGGTATTGGATCCCATTCCAACAGGACTGCTTCTACTTCAGCAGCTTTTCTGAGGGGTCCCTACCAGAGACATACTAGAAGCTGCTACTTGGAGCTCTGTTCATACATTCACAAAGCATTGCTATTTACCCATTTCCTAAATCCAGGGCAGGCTTTGCCACTGCAGTCCTGCAGGGTCTTATAGCTGCTCCTAGTGCTGTTTAGTTCCATCCTCCCATCCATAGCTTTGGGATTCTACCAAAATGTAATGACCAACTGTAAACGCTAAGAACATAGTACAGTTGTGTACGCTTACCATAAATGTAGATGTTGTATTCACTGTTGCAGTCCTGATTACCCACACGCCAGCCCCCTTTTTATACCTTTTCTTTCTTTTACTATGCTCAAAAGCCTTTGTGGTGTATTTGCTTTTAGTTGAAGGTAAATTTTATGTGTTCTAAAGTGCATTTATATGGTTATATATACATATTTTTGCTCCCCATTTGGGGGGCACCTGACATCTGAGACTAGAAAAACTGATTAAAATGGCGTCTGCTGCATGTTTTATACCCCTGACGTCATGGAAGAGGAGACTGCAACTGACGCTGGACTTAAGACTTTGTTATTCAGGCTGACTGAGGGCAACCTGCCAGCAGATTACCCAAATTTAATGACTGCAACAGTGAATACACTCTAACATCTACATTTATAGTAAGTATACACAACTGTACTTTTTGCATCCAGGAAGAAAGGTAATTCTATCTACTCTTCCCTCATTAAGCCAGTCATTGAGTTTAATGCCCCATTTGGCATGTACCTCACTAGACTCTGGCAACAGCTGGAAAGGCCACAGAAGTACCTCACTAAAAGGATCCTAGGCCTTAAACTTATGTCGCACACAGGCAGACAAAAAAAAAGCTATTCTGTTTTGTATTGTCTGAGACTATCTCTGCTTTATTTATAAAGCCGTGTCTGACCCATCTCTGTTAGAAATGGTAAATCTAAAGAAATCCCAATCCCTGTGCAAATGGTAAATCTAAAGAAATCCCATTCCCTGTGCAACGCGGTCTCCAGAAACTGCAACCTTACTACAGTCCACAGGACATGCTGGAGGGGGCAGGTTCATAACCCAGAGACTGCCCATGCTCTGGAATATACTTCCCATACATGTAATGCAATGCACCTCACTGGCTCTCAACGAGACTTCTTTGAGCAGATGGGAAAATTTCAACCCGGGATCACTCCAGTGGCTCTACTTGAGAGACAGTGGGAACGAACGTCTGGCGGCATGATGCCAAGGCCCTTCTGTGGGCTAGGCATGTAAAGGCTCCAGGGCCATTAGCCTAATACACATCTTTGAACCTATGAAAAGGATAACAAAGTTTTGTCTCTCTAAGGTGTATATGGCTAGGCATGTTTTGGTCCTCAATTGCTTTACTAGTATTGTTGCTCTGTGTGATAGTGAATCCTGTTAATTCCTGTGCAGAAGCCCACAGCCAGCCTGAGTACTAATGTTTGTCAGCCTGTTTTACCAGAGTATCTGTGGATAATTACCCCATTGGAGATGTTAATATTCTGTAGTATTGGTTTACTTTTGATTGCATCTCTTGTGAGGAAGCAAATATCCCACAAGGGATTGCCCTTCTAATTCATAGGTTTGTAGGTGTTTACTTAATGACCACAAGGTCCTTTAAGCCTTGCCATGCATCCCGTATCCCTGGCAAGTTCTGGTATCCTTGATAAGTGTAAGGGGCTTGGGAGGTAACATTTGCAAGCAGGGGCCTGGGAAGAGCGCCATTTACAGGCAGTTTGTGTCCATTCGGGATATAGGTGCAAAACGTTCTGTTCCCCATCCATTTGTCAGAGTTGCACTTGATTTTTGGTTAGTGAGGAACTCTGCTTCACCTGGATGGATAGCAGGTTCCAGAGAAGGGATATTCTCTGGGATGCATACCTGCCTCTACAGCAGGCCCTATTTGTCACAGACAACGTCTAAATCTTTAATAGGAGTAGTTCTGTTGCTGTTTGTCTTTTGAAGATATGTGGAAGGTTTGTGAGTGGGGTTTGACAATGTCTTGTATGCCAAGCATAGAGCTGCCCTCAGCAGCCTGTGGGAGACCGAATACAGGCGTAATGCCTTGAGGCAGTCTGCATAGTATATTGCTTGCACCCTGTTCTGTGTGAAACCTCTCTGGATTTTTCAGTTTGGATTAAAGTTGCATAATGTAGCATAGAATAATTTCCTCACTACTGTAAACACGTGATGATTAAAGGCTACATTACTGTCCCCAAGTCCCTTGACTTCTCTTAGGGTTACGTTGTCAATATGGCAATTACCAGGTGTGGATGAATTCCTGAAGGATATAGTTATGCATTTCTTGGCATTTAGTTTCAGACCATGACTCTGGCACCAGTTGTTTATCTGGGTTTATCCCTTCCTATAGAACATTTCAGTGTGGGATTCAGTGACTGCTCCTAAATTGCAATCAGCAATTTTTGGTCAGCCAGAGGCTGAATTGTCCTTTACTTCAGAAAACTAAATGCTAAAAAGGAGTGGTTTCAGGATTTATCCTAGAGGGCCACTACTTGTGACTGGCCTCTTTATACAGGAGGCCTTCCTGACTTCCTGGGTCTCGTCAGTGAGCCAACTGGCTATCCACCAGATTACATAAGGTTTTGTACCGAACCTCTTGTTTGCCAACAGTGTGAGTGGGGGACTTTGGCCAGATCAGGGTGAGCACTGAACCATTCTGTCCTCCATTGCTTTGTCTTTCTCTAAGTTCAGGTAGAGTAAACACGACCTGACTGAAACCGAATTGGGTTGAGTCCGGTGTTTGGAGCTTTCCTAAGTTATTGTTTTCAGTGATGCTTTGTTTCTATGACTTTGCATATGAGTTGAGATTGAGATTTATGGGTCTGTAGTTGACCCACCTTTTGTGCATAGGGAATGACTGTTCTCAATCCATGAGGCATAAAGCCTGTTTGGAGGCTGCAGTTAAATAGAATTTCCAGAGGGCCTGATGGACCCGGTTTTCTATTTAGAAGGCATCTTCTGATATTGTCTGTGCCCATTGATGGTGTTCTTGGCCTTAGAGAGCATTAAGGACCTGATGTCCTTCATGGATGCATCTGCAGTCATAACAAATGGGTTGTCCTGTCGTCAGGCAGCCCTTCGGTCGGCCGGATTCCAAAGTCTGGGTCCGGCTTCGGCTGATGTCTCACTTCACCCGACGTCATCTCTGCTGGTCTTCGGGTATAAAGGCATCAGCCAACGCCATTTTCCCCAGTCTTTCTTGCCACGTGGTGCCCGAAGCAGAAGCTGTTCGCAAGTGCCGGTCTGTCAGATCCAGAGATTACTACTACCGAATACTACTTCGAAGACTTCTAAAAAGCTAAGTACCCCGTTGGGGACTCTTTCTTGCCTCAGCCGATGTCAGAAAAAGTCAATAACTGTAACTTGTAGGAAACAAATACCTCATAAAGATTTCCACTCTTACTGTCTGCCTTGCTTAGGCCCAGACCACGACGTAGCAGCCTGTTCGGCCTGTGCTTCCTTCAACCGATGAACGCTTAGGCGTCTGTCGGATTTTGCTGAACAGTTTTTCGGCTCAGATTTTGCGTACATTATGCCGTCGGATCCTCCGACTACCCAAATTGTTAAACGCAAAGAAAGACTGACACTCGCGGTCCGCGGTTTCGGCCGAAACCATGGTTAAGCAAGCCGCGAGTGTCTGTTTCGGCCGAAACCGAGAAAACCGGTCAATCTTCAGCCGAATCCATGACTACTACTGAGGCTCCTGCTACCTTAGTTGAATCGGCCTCAGAAATTTTGCCTACAACTGTGGTTCCTAGTGATTTATCAGACACCATCCCTTTGGATATCTCTACCCCAGCACGTGGTGCTGCTAGGCCTCCTGCAGCCATGTCTATTAAGGCCTTTGCCAGGGCTAAAGCAGCCAAATCTGCTAAATCAGTGCCTGTTAAGCCCCCTTCACACAGGCCCACTTCAAGTTCACAAATGCTTACTCTGGCAGAAGATTTAATATCCTTAATTAGGGGATCCCAATCTCACCCAGACAGGGCCTCTCAGCCCCCAGAAGAGACCTAGAGCAGAGCCCCCCGAGCCAGTGTCCTCTGATTCTGCAGATGACTCAGACATTACAGACCAGCCAGAGGCTCCTTTTTCTACTTATGAAGATTCCGATGCTGAAGAATCCATTCCAGCTGCCTCTCCACCAGAGGAATTTTCCTTTGGGGAAACCTTACATGCCATGAGAGAACAATTCCAATGGCAGGGACAAGATTTCTCAGATTCAAGAAAAAGGCTTAGGACTTTTCTGCACTTACCACAACATAGGCCCTTAGCTATACCTCTTGTACTGCCTGTTGTGGATGATGCATTTAATGATGTTTGCACTGCTCCTGATTCTACCTCCAGCCCCTGCCAAACCAGATAGATTTTACAGGGTGCCAGACACTCATCACCACCTATACAAGGCCCCACTTGCAGATCCCGAAACTATATCCCAGGGGCCTAAGGCAGTAGCCTCGACCACAGCAAAAAACCCTATTCCTTCTGAAAGGGAATCCAGGTCCTTAGAGAGATGGGGGAAAAAAAGTTTACACCTCTGCTACTCTCTCAGCTAGAGCTTTAAACTGTCAGTTTCATATGATCCAATACCAAGAGTTTATGCTTGATCAGTTAACTAAAAAACTGTCCTCTGATGAATCCTTAGATAAGAAATATGTATTGGAAATGGTGAATAACATCCAACAGGTTAGTAACCATTCCTTAAAATGTGGCTATGATGCACTGGAGGCTTCATTTAGATCAGCCATGACTGGCACAGTGATAAGAAGGCATGCATGGTTGAAAGAACAGGTCTTACCGGATCATGTTAAAGCAAAGCTGTTAGATGCTCCTATGGATAAGGCCAGTCTATTTGGTACACCTGCCCAGCAAGTAATGAAGAAAATGGAAGAAAAGGCAAAATCTGTACAAACAGTTAGATTTCTTACAGGTTCAGCCCCCAAGGTTTAGCAGGAACTGGCCTGCCAAAAATTGGTCCTTTCCAGACTCCACAAAATCCCAAAGGGGCAGGAATAGACGCTCTAGAGGCAGAAATCAATCCAGAGGAGGTGCCTACAGAGGACGACAGTGGCAAGGCAATAACCGAGGCACAGACACAACCACTGCCACTGCAACAGGACAGTCACTGACTTGGCTCTGACACCGCCTACCAGGGAGCAAATAGCAGCACCTTTAGGCGGAAAGTTAGCCTTATTTTCGAAAAATTGGCACTATATCACAAAAGACAAGTGGATTTTGCAAACCATAGACCAAGGCTACCGGTTCCACTTCACACCTTACCAGTAAAAAGAGGAATGCCAAACCTACCTCCAAATCAAAAAATAGAAGCTCTACAGCAGATAGCGAAATTAACAAAGATGAGAGCTGTGGAAAGAGTACCAATAACAGAACAGGGCAAAGGATTCTACTCCAGACTCTTCCTAGTACCAAGAAAAGAGAAATGTTGGAGACCTATTCTCGACCTGTCCGTCTTAAACACATACATCATTGTCCCAAAATTCTGACCCTACAGCAACTTCTTCCCATGCTGGGCAAGGAGTGTTGGCTGGTAACTCTAGATCTCAAGGAGGCATACCTGCACGTCCCCATTCGACCAAATTGCAGAAGATACCTCAGATTTCTTGCAGGATCAGAGCATTATCAATTCTCAGCATTGCCCTTTGGCTTATCTACTGCGCCCAGAGTATTCACAAAATGCCTGGCATCAGTAATCGCTCACTGCAGACTACAGGGAATCCAAATTTATCCATACCTGGACGACTGCCTGTTACAAGCGGACAACAAAAGCAAGCTGACAACAGATTTACAGAGGGTCATTTACTTGCTACAAGCCCTGGGATACACAGTCAATTTACAAAAGTCAAGGCTGATACCATCCCAAACAAGAACATTCTTGGGCGCGGAATTGGACACAGTAAAACAGATGGCATTCCTGACTGCAGAAAAACAAAAACAACTTCCTCTTTACTTCTTGGCATTAACAAAGCAGAACAAACTAACAGCAAGAAAAGTTCTGCAGGCCTTGGGCTTCATGGCATCATGCATAATCTTGGTCCCACATGCCAGACTGCATATGAGAAAGCTACAGTGGTACCTAAAGAATTTATGGTCTCAGCACAGGCACAGCTTAGAAATAGAAATCCCACTAATCCCATGCCTAAAACAGGAGTTCCTATGGTGGGCTCAAGCATGCCAGTCAAACCCAGGCTTACCCTTCCACAACTTTCGAGCAAGCCAAACCATCACAACGGGCCTCAGACCTAGGATGGGGGCACATGCTGGACAAATGCATACAAGGATTGTGGACTCAAGACCAGCTGCACTTGCACATAAACCAAAAAGAAATGCTGGCAGTAAAACTGGCAATCCAAAAATTCAGACCATTCCTCAAAGAAGGCCATTTGATGATAAGGACAGACAACACCACAGTCATGTGGTACATCAACAAACAGGGAGGCACTCATTCATACCCCCTATGCAGAATGACTTTGGACCTTTGGAATCTGGCTCTCGGCTACAACATCCAGTTACAGGCAATATTTGTAACTGGAACAGAGAACACCCTAGCAGACATGTTAAGCAGAACCACCTCGGATGCTCACGAATGGATGCTACACCCGGACATCTTCAAGGCCATCACAAAGAAATGGGGAATGCCACAAATAGATCTATTAGCATCCCCACTCAATCACCAGCTCAAAAAATTCTGCACAAGGACATTCCACCCACTTGCATGGAAGGTGGACTCTCTATCCTTCAGCTGGAAAGGCCTGACAGCATATGCATTTCCACCTCTTCCCTTGATGCACAAGGTACTACTGAAAATCAAAGAGGAACGTCCAAGGATAATCCTGATAGCTCCGAATTGGCCAAGACAGCACTGGTACCCATTGCTGAGGAGCATGTCTCGGGAGAGAATGTGGTCAATACCCCTGATGCCTTTGATCTTAACTCAGAACTACAACATCATGCATCCAAACCTAAAAACCTTGCAACTGACTGCCTGGAACATCACATAGCAGCAACTAACCCAGACCTTTCCCAAAGGGTTAAAGACATTATCCTTGAAGCCCGCAGACCTTCAACAAGAAGGAACTATGCAGGAAAATGGAAAAGGTTTGTCATTTGGAGTACTGAAAGAGGAAAAGATGTGTCGAACATAGATACTGCTAACATTCTGGAGTACTTGGCAGAGCTTCTACATACAGGCCTGTCCTATTCCTCCATCAAGATACATGCATCAGCTATTTCAGCAGAATACAGCTTCGATCCACCTGTCTTCACATCCTCTACTCAGGCAGTTCCTCAGAGGGATCAAGAATGTAAAACCTCCTAGGAAACCACCATTACCAGCATGGGACTTGAACTTTGTGCTAGAAAAGTTGACACTCCCTCCGTTTGAACCAGCAGCAACAGCAGATCTGCAACACCTGTCATGGAAAACTGCTTTCCTGCTGGCAATTACCTCAGCAAGGAGGGTTTCGGAACTACAGGCCTTAATGGCAGTGCAACCCTTCCTAATCTTCCATCAAGATAGGGTGTCCATGAGAACTAATCCTACACTTATGCCTAAGGTGGTATCCAGAGTGTCTTTAAACCAGGCAATCCACCTACCTACCTTCTTTCCCAATCCACAAAACAGGGGGGAAAGACTGCTGCATACCTTGGATGTACATAGACAGTTACGCTACTACCTGGACAGAACCAAAAGTAACAGAAAAACTGACCAGCTTTTAGTAGCCTATGCAACAGGAAGGGAAGGAAAAGCAATTTCCAAACAGACAATCTCCAAATGGATAGGAAATTGCATAAGATTTTGTTACTCCTTTCATGGAAAACCAATTCCACAGAACATAAGACCTCATTCTACAAGGGCTACAGCCACTACCACAGCTTTCTTGCGAGGAGTGGCAACCAAGGACATTGAGGTGGCTACTTGGACCTCTGTGCATACATTTGCCAAGCATTATAATTTACCTCTATACTCTAGATCCCGAGCAAGGTTTGCCACTGCTGTACTGCAAGGGATCCTAACTACACCATAACTTTTCTTCCTTCACCCCTAGTTTGGCTATGGTATTCTACCCATTTGTTATGACTGCAGATGCATCCATGAAGGACATAGTACAGTTTTGTACCTACCATAAATGTAGATGTCCAAACTGGATAGCATCTGCAGTCAGGATTACCCACCCTCCTTCCCCTCTGTGGTACTCCTAGGGTATTTACCCTCCTAATAGCTAGCTGGGGGGGTCTCTTATGGTGTATTTGTTTGTATATATGTACATACATGCTTATTTTTTGTGTTTGCCTTCTATGTTTTTGGAAACATTGGCATTTATCCAAAATTTAACCTTCCAAGAGGGCAACTGGCATCTGGGGCAAGAAACAGAGGAAAATGGCGTCGGCTGATGCCTTTATACCCGAAGACCAGCAGAGATGACGTCGGGTGAAGTGCGACATCAGCCGAAGCCGGACCCAGACTTTGGAATCCGGCCGACCGAAGGGCTGCCTGACGACAGGACAACCCATTTGTTATGACTGCAGATGCTATCCAGTTCGGACATCTACATTTATGGTAGGTACAAAACTGTACTTTCTCTAGTGATAGTAGCGGAGTTGTAATTGATGGTATTTCTTGAAAGAAGCTTGGAAAGGAGGGTTGGAGCTGAATTTGTTAGCCAGTAGGTTTGCTGCGTCTTCTGGCTTGGTGTATAGGTGGCTGCTTTTTCAGTGAGCTCTGCACACTTTTTTGTATTGCCTCTTGAGGTTGTGGACATAGCTGAATAATGCTGTGTGTTTGTTCTTGGCCTGGGAGGCCAAATTTACCTTTAATTCAGTTTTGATAAACACTTTTTGTCCTTGGAGTTTTGTCTAGCTTGAGTCCTTTTTTCCTGCTGGGTGAGGCACCTCCTAATTTTTGCAATGATTTTCTTTTGAACACTCTATTGATGTTTGTTGCCCAGGGCACCCCCCCCCCCCCCCCCGAGTGAGTTCTGTACTTCTTACTGGTGGGTACAGCTGTCTATATGCAGCTATTAACATGCTTGTATAGGGTTTCTTTGATGGGCTTTGCATAGGCAACAGTGTTCTTAAGGTTTTTTGGAGACTTGAAATTTTGTCAGGTTACTACTTAATAGGAAGCTAGTCTGAGTAGTTCCTGAATATTTGAGGGTTAGATGGGATTCCAGTTTCTATTTTTCCTTTGAGTAGATGTTTTGTGGTGGTCTCTTACCAGAGAAGACATTACACTAGGGGGGGTGTGCAGCACTCTGCCCTGTTAGTGAGGGCCAGATCCCGTATGGCTGTACCCTTTTGGTGTGTCTGGTCCAGGGAGTTTGTGTTTACAAAATCCAGGAATCTCTGCCTGTGTGTTTGGTATTGTATGAGATTCCCAGTTAAGTGGGGTAATTAGTCTCCTATTATGGTATTTGGTTGGATGGTGAGTTTCCAAATTTTAAATGCATAGCATGTGTTTCCTGGGTCAGAGGGGGACCTGTAGCTTGCAGTGAATTGATGTATTTTTTATGGTGACGAGAACGTCGAAAAACTGCAGTGCATTGTCTTGTTTGACCAGCCTTTAGGTATATTTTTGATGTAAATCGAGACTCTCCACCTGTAGTCCTGTCTAACAGATGGTCTCAATGTGTGGGAGACATTATAACCTTGCACTGTTGGTGTGCTCTAGACTGCTTTAAACTGTGACGGCACATACTTCAGAATACTGTTTGACGGTGGCACAGAGCTTCTAGAGTGGAGTGTTTTAGATTCCTAGCATTGAGCAGTAACATCTTTAGATTTTCTTGGTTTCTGATTTGCTATATCAGAAGCACTTTGGCATTTCCTAAAAAAAGGTACTGTGGGGGCAGTGTTTTAACTAATTGAAAGCTTAGAGGGAAAAGATACAGACTCCTTGGCAAGGCAGCATGGTCTGACCATCTACTTCTATGCTGACAGATGTTGTATCCCATTAGAATGACACCAGACAATTAGTCCTCTTGTTCATATTGTGGCGGCATCCTTGGAGAAGGTAAAATGCTGTGCAATGCTAGACTCCCAACAGCCTGGGACACATTCCGAGCTCCATGATGTCTCTTAGTCTAGGGAGGTATGCCTCTTCATTTACACCCACATGGACAGTGGCCAAGTCATTCTGGTATTTGTAGTCCAGTGACCTGTGTAGTGTGGCAGATCCTGGCCCCTGGTGAGCAAATGACCATGACCCTCCTTACTCAGCCTGGTGAAAAGGACATCAGTGCATCTCCTAATGGAGTCTGCAAGGACTAAAATTTTGGATTCTGTGGTAGCTTACTTTATAGGCTTAGAAGTACAGGCTGCATGAGATGTGGTTGTATATTGTGGGTGTTCTGAAAGTGCGTTTGGGGTTGCTGAGGGTTTGTGTACTTTGTATAGGACATCCTTGACTTGTTTTAGGAAGGTTACATTTTAGTGCCTCAGCATATGTGGGTCCGTGTGAAGTATGTGTGTGATGGATGCAGTGTGTGTACTACTGACAACCTTATTGATTATGCTTTTATGTGTGATTTGCCTCCAGTGACATTGTAAATGTCTTGCACCATATCAGTTTGAGAATTAACTGAGTGCGAGGCAATTTCTGTATTGCTGCTGGATGCCCATATCCACCAAGTTGGTAACAGTGGGAAAGTTCATGTCAATGGAACAGACCCTTTTTTATAGCTTTACATAGTTGGGGTGAGCATATTAAGGAACATAAGGAGCAACCTTTTTTATGCAAGGTTCAAATGACATTCACCACCGTAACAGGTACAAGCAAGCAAAATACATGGACATCTGTGCAGTGACAGTGACCTGGTTCAAGGCTGCAGAGAGCAGCCCTGCATTACCAGGCTATAATTCATACCACCTTTCGGCCACCTAACCTGAACCGAAACAGTGGAGGGAGTGTCCATATTAAGGATATCCACACCTCCTGGCTAGTTGCTCAGCATAATCAGATTGCCCAAGTGCAACCGAGTCTGGGCAAGACCGCAATCCGAAGTGTAACTTGCTACAGATCCTCACCATGCCCCAGGATTCCCACTCCTTTTATGATGTACTGGAAAATATATTGGGGGTACATTCCAACACCCTAATAATGGATGATTTCAACTACCCCACCATTAACTGGGAAAACTACTAATGTACTCTTGCTCAACGTTTTCAGGAATTCATAAATTCCAACACCTTGGATCAACTTATCCACACCCCCACTGGGGGAGGGGGCAGTATCGTAGACCTGGTCATTACCAACATGGATGATCAGTGTTCCACACCAGAGGTGAATTCCTTGGTCAGATCTGACCACAAGCTTATCAGTCTACATCCACATCCCACCCCATTAGGGAAACCACCATAAAATGTTTGTCCAAAGCCAATTTCGCACTTGAGACAGAAGTGGCAAACTTCATGACAATCCAGGCAGACAGACAACAGAGGTATGACTGCTGAATCCTGCACTTTAACAAGTGCATGGATCGTGCTATCCCAAACAGAACCAAGATGCTATCCTCCAAAAAAAAAAAAGGAAACCAATCTGGTGGTCCCCTGCCATTAACTCTACAGCAGAAGAAACTGTTGTAAGAGAGTAAAATCCATGATTGGAGGAACTCACTGGTCAGTCTTTGTAAGAAGCTGAGATCCCTCAAAATCCTCCAGAGCTAGTTACAGAAACAAAATTGCCACGGATTCTAAAGACAACACCAAAGCATTCTATAGCTAGCTGTGTCAATCTGAATGGCAACACTCTCTGATCTGCTCTGAGTTACAGCGCAGTGGCACTAAATATACAGAACCAACTGATATTGCCAACATCCTGGCAGGTGGGTTCAGTGTTAACTTTACCCCCCCCCCCTCTTATCCCCCTAAAGGGCCCATCTCTATACTGGAAGATTGCAAAGCTCCTGTAATCACGGCTGCACAGCTACAACACATACTCTCCAAAGCCAAGAACACAGCTTCCATGGGACCTGACAACACCCCAGGCTGCGTTGTACACGAACTACAGAATGAACTGGCACCCCACCTAAGCACCATGTTCAGTCATAGCCTCTCCTCAGGCTTTGTGCCCACTGAATGGCGCACAATGGCAGTTATCTCTCGCCACAAGGGGGGGAGCCACCACGGACCTTGGGAACTACCGCCCCATTAGCCTAACGAGCCTGGTCTGCAAGGCCATGGGACATATCATCATGGAACTTATAAACAGACATTGGTAATCTCCAAACCCTGGACCCCACCCAGTTTTGGGTTTGTAAAAGGCAGATCATGTGTCCTAAACCTGATAGACTACTTTGAAGCAGTCACCAAAGCTGTAGACGAGGGTAAGGTGGTTCACACAGCCTATGTAGATCTCGCCAAGGCTTTCAACGTCATTCTCCTTTCGAGAGTTATAGATGAACTCCCTAAACTATAATCCTATGTCAAAATGGATTTCCAGCTGGCTCACGACAGAAACCGCACTGTGAAAGTAGCAGACTCAAAATCCGACTACAGGTCAATGACAAGTGGAGTACCCCACAGGGTTCAGTCCTGGGTCCTCTCCTGTTAGCCTGTACTTCAGAAAAGTAGATGCCAAACACAGAAGGTCTTTGTCTAACAAAGTTCACAGATGACTGCAATCTTGGAACCTTAATAGCAACTTAACTATGTGGACATCCTACAAAAGGGCCTCACTGAGACTGATGCCTGGTGTGAAAGCCATGGCCTCAAGCTAAATGCCAAAAAGTGCATTATCCCCTTTGGTAAAAACTCTTTACCCATGAGCTACCACATAGGTGGGAGTCTAACACCAAAAGTGTGAGACCTTGGGATATGGGTTGACAGTCTCTCTCTCTCCTTTGATCACATCACCACAGTAGTCATGAAATCCTTCTACGTGGCGCACCTCATCACAAAAGGATGTTCTTCGTGTTTCACTGTTCAGACATTACATTTGGGTAATCTGCTTGCAGGTTGCTCTGTCTTTGGTCCTGCGTCTGTTGCTGTCCCTTCCATGAAGTCAGGTTGTCATGGGTGTAAAACATTCAGCAGATGCCATTACATCGGTCTTTCTTGCCGTGTGGTGCCCGAAGCAGAAGCAGTTAGTGCCGGTCGGACGACTCCTGAAATTTTCGTTTGAGTTTCAGAACCGAAGTCTTCAACTTAACACCAAGTACCCTGTTTGGGGAAACTTTTTCTTGCTCCTTACTGATATTAGTAAAAGTTAATTGCATTACTTGTGGAAAGCAAATACCTCAAAGATTTTCATTCTTACTGTCTTCCTTGCCTAGGCCCTGACCACAATGTACCTTGCTGTCAGTTTTGTGCTTTAATCAGCGCACTATCTGTCGTCTGTATACTTTTGCCTTTAAATATTTTGGTTCTCGGTTCAATTATCCAGAAATGTCTGTTGGCTGGCTGACTACCGGGATTCCGAAAAAATGCAAAGATAAAGACAGGCTGCCGAGGTCCAAAACTGCTGACAGGGCTTCTAAGCCAGTCGCCAGTTCGCCGGTACTCAGTGAGGTGCTTTCGCAGCTCCTGATGCCCGCTACTTCTGATTCGCAGGCCTCTACTGAGACCCATTCTGAGTCCGGTATGCCTCAAGACACTTCAGCTATGGAACCCACAGATGTCTCTACCTTGGATGTGTCAGGAGCCGCTGTGCAGGCACTGGCTTCTGAGGGTGTATTCAGGCCTACAGACTTGCATATTAAATCGAAACCTCCATTACTAAGGCCTAAATCTTGATCCATGTCTAAAAAACACTCCCAGGCCACATGCTCAGGCTCCTTTGCCTAAAAAAAAAAAAGAAAAATGGCTGAAGATCTAATAACTAATCAGGGGTAGTCAACCCCTCCTCCTCCCTCTAAGAGGCCTAGGGCTGAGCTTTATGAATCTTCTTATCAGGATTCTGTTTCTTCGGACTCTTCTGATGACCTGGATTTGTCTTTGCCTACTTACGAGGATTCTGATGTAGAGGATTTTATTCCTTCTGCTTCCCCTCCTGAGGATTTTTCTTTTGGGGAAACTTTACATACTTTAAGGGAGCTTTTTCACTGGGAAAGCCAGGAATTTTCTGATTAAAAAAAGGGGCTTGGATTTCCTTCTATCTCAGCATAGGCCTTTGGCTATACCTCCTGTACTACACATTGTTGTTTTCTCGGAATCCCGTTTAGCCCCTGATTCCCTGTCTCCTAGTAAACCTGACTGATATTACAGGGTTCCTGAGTCCCACAAGTTCCTTTTCAAAAATCTTGTTGCAGATCCAGAAACTTTCTCAGGGGCCCAAGGGCATTAAGGCTTCTACTGCTGAAAATTTTACCCCTTCTGATAGAGACTCTAGGGTGCTGGTTAGATGGGGTAAAAAGGTTTATACTTCAGCCTTGGCAATCCGAGCTTTAAATTGCCAATTCCATATGTTAAGTCAGCAACATGTCATTTGACTGCTTAAACAGAGTGATTATTTCTGACTGTGGAAAATAAGGACTTGATGCATTCTGCTGAACAAGTTGGAAAACAAATGTGGTTTTGATTCTTAAGAGGCCTCTTGCAGGCCTGCTTTTACTTGGTCTGTGCTTAGAAGGCATGCTTAGCTTAAGGAGCAATCTTTGCCTGATCATGTTAAAGCTAAATTGTTGGATGCTCCTTTAAATCTGGGCCACCTGTTTGGCACCAAGGCTGAAGTAGTTCTTAAAAAGATGGAAGATGAAGCTAAATCTGTGCAAACTGTTAAGATTTTTTTACAAGTGCAACCTCTTAGATTTAGTAGGCACTGTCCTAAGAGTTGGTCTTTTCCAGTCCCTTCCAGGTCTTCTCAAGCTAAACCCAGACACAGCAAAAGCCCCAGGTTTCAGTCCCAGGGAGCTCTCATAACTAAGCAGTGGGGGGCCTCCACTTCCAAATCTGGGAATGATGCCCCCTGTGGTAAACAGTCTCTGACTTCCTTTTAAAATTCCCAAGCACTTATCTTTTGACCGCCCCTTTGGGGGGGGGGGGGGATTGCTCTTCATGCAAAGAACTGGGAAATCATAACCCAGGACAAATGGGTTTTAAATGTCCCAGGGATACAGTCATGTACACATGTTGCCAACACCAAATGGGTGGCCAGAGACTCGCAAACAAGTACTTTCCCTCTTAAGCATGGGGGCTATTCAACTGGTAAAAGAGGAAAAGGGACAAGGTTTCTACTCCAGACTTCAAGCAACCAAATGCAACCCTACAAAAGGGCACAGCAAAATTGTAAAATGAAGAAAGGCAACAACAGGAACCTGAATCAAGGACCAACAATGAAAACCAAGAGAATTTATTCACAGACACGTCCACCGACTACATTTTTCAGAATTATACTAGAATGGGTTTTGTATTTTTAATTGTGTTGAGGCAGTGCTTGGGCTCATTGGTGTATTTAAAATGTGATGTCATTGTTCAATTAGTTCTAATCATGTATATATATGTTGATTGTGATGTTCTAACCGACTCTGAGGATGCCTTTTTAGGTGAAAGCGCTTAGTCGGTGGACGTGTCTGTGAATAAATTCTCTTGGTTTTCATTGTTGGTCCTTGATTCAGGTTCCTGTTGTTGCCTTTCTTCATTTTACAATTCTACTCCAGACTTTTTCTGGTACCCAGAAGAGACAAATCATGGCGTCCAATCCTGGACCTGTCTACTCTAAACACCATTCTGGAGATTCCAAAATTCAAGATGCTGACTCTTCAATAACTTCCTATGCTAGGTAAAGACTCCTGGTTGGTAACACTAGATGTAAAAGAAGCAGACCTGCACATCCCAATCAGGGAATCTTGGAGATGATGCCTATGCTTCAAAGCAGGCGTATTATCAGTTCTCTGCACTGTCCTTTGGCTTTACTGCGCCCAGGATATTCGCGAAGTGCCTGGCTCCAGTTATTGCATTTTGCAGGCAAAGAAGTTTTCAAATATACCCATACCTGGACGATTGTCTAATTCAGACAGAAAGCCAGAGCATACTTTTGAATCATCTGGCATTTGTAAAAAGGGTTCTAACTTGTCTGGGGTGCACCATAAATGAAAAAAAACAACTGGTATCCTGGTAACAAATTACATTCCTGGGAGCAAGCTTGAATGCAACTTCCCAGATGGCTTGCCTCATGCCAGAAAAGCAAATTCATTTGGTAACCTATTTCAAACAAATGGTCACAAAAACCCTGCTATCTGCAAGACAAATACTGCACGCCTTGGGGTTCATGGCCTCCTGCATTTTTCTAATTCCATATGAAAGACTGCATATGAGGAAACTACAGTGGTATCTAAAGAGCCTATTGAGTCAACATTCTCACAGCCTAGAA
Source organism: Protopterus annectens (assembly GCF_019279795.1). Taxonomy (NCBI): domain Eukaryota; kingdom Metazoa; phylum Chordata; order Ceratodontiformes; family Protopteridae; genus Protopterus; species Protopterus annectens. The sequence continues at coordinate 1,141,555,127 of NC_056744.1, forward strand.
ACAATTCCTGTCATACCTTGCTTATGCCTAGAGTTCCTTTGGCGGGCAGAGGCCTGCCACCAAAACAAGGGACTACGTTTCACTACCCCCTGCTGCCCAAACCCTAACAGATGCATCAGACTATGCATGGGGGGGGCTTACCTGGCAGAGAAGTGCATTCAAGGCAAATGGCACCAAAGTCAAATGCACCTACACATCAAAAAGATGTTAGCTGTACAGAATGCTCTGACAGCCTTTAAGGACTGCATTCTTCCAGGACAACTAATGGTAAAGACTGACACCACGGTTATGTGGTACATAAGCAGAGGAGTACACATTCCTACCCCCTCTGCAGACTCGTCATGACATTGTGGAACACAGCCGTGAGCTACCAAGTGAATCTACAAGCTCAATTCCTGCCGGGAAAATTAAATACACTGGCAGACGGACTAAACAGAAACCTCATGGACCCACACGAGTGGAAACTGGAACCAAGGATTTTCAACATGTTGACAAGCGAATGGGGTTGCCCAGACATAGATCTGTTTGCCTGCCCCCAGAACTACCAGTTGGACAAGTTTTGCCCAAGGACTCCCCACAAAAAGCCTAGAAAGTGGATGCTCTGTCCTTCAGCTGGAAAAACCTATCAGTCTACACCCCCCCCTGTTGCTTCTGCTCTCCAAAGTTCCAAGTCAAACATGACAAAGGATGATCTTGATTGCGCCAACACTGGTACCCCCTCCTGCGCAGTGTCACAGTTATCCCCATGGCACCTGCCTCAGACCCCTTCCCTGCTGTCTCAGCAGAACCACCAAATTCTGCACCCTCAGCTTCCAACATTGAAGCTCGCAGCCTGGCTAATCACTTAAACTCACCCTTATCCTTCCGCAAACCTGTGATGGATGTCCTCTTGGAAGCAAGGAGGCCTAGTACTTGAAAATCTTATGCTGAAAAATGGAAGAGATTCTTTGGAACTAATCTCAAGGGATGAGCACAGCAGCACCCAATTTACCTCAGATTTTGCAACTGAGATGCTTCACCAAGAGCCTGTTTTCCTCCATTAAAATCCACGCCTCAGCCATTTCAGCTCATTATAACAGAACCTCCCCTCTTTTGTCATCCTCTGCTCAAGCAGTACCTCAGAGGGGCCAAAAATTTGAGACCACCCAGGAGAGTTCCAACCCCTGCATGGGACCCTAACTTTGTATTGGAGAAACTCTGCCTTCTTTAAAGATGGCTGCTACTGCTGATTTAAAATTTCTTTCTTGGAAAACCGGTTTCCTTTTAGCAATCACTTTATCTAGAAGGATATCTGAATTACAGGCCCTTATGGCAGTGGATCCTTTCATCTTTCATGCGGACAGGGTGTCACTCAGGACGGTCACTCAGGACCAATCCATCCTTCATGCCCAAGGTGGAATCCAGTGTGGCTCTTAATCAGTCCATTCATTTGCCAACCTTCTTTCCCAATCCACAGAAAAGAGGAACATTCTGCATTCCTTGGATGTGCACAGACAACTTGGATTCTACTTGGACAGGACTAAACCTAGAAGAAAATCTGAACTGCTGGTAGTATTTGCTGCAGGGGCAGAGGGGAAGGCTATTTCAAAACCATTTCTAAATGGATAAGCCATTGCATTAATTTCTGCGCACCATAAAAAATCTATCCCCCAGGGGATCAGATCTCACTCCACCGGCGCTGCATCTACTTGTGCAGCCTTTCCCAGAGGTGTTACTACCATTGACATCCTAGAAGCTGCTACCTGGAGTTCTGTACGTACTTTCACCAAGCATCATCATTTGCCAATTTTCTCTAAATCCAGAGCTGGCTTTGCCACTGCTGTCTTGCAGGGCCTTAATGCTATATAAACTCTTCCTCCCAACCATAGCTTTGGGAATCAACCCAAATGTAATGACTGCAACAGTGAAACACTAAGAACATAGTATAGTTGTGTACCCTTACATAAATATAGATGTTAGTGTATTCACTGTTGCTGTCCTGGTTACCTTCCCTCCAGCCCCCTAACTTTTGGCTATACCTCTACTTTCCTTAACTATGCTTAAGACTTTTTGGAGTATTTGCTATTTGTTGGAGGTATACCTTTGTGTTTTTATTTGCTCCCCATTAAGGGGCACCTGACAGCTGTGGCAAGAAAAACTGATGTAATGGCGTCTGCTGCATGTTTTATACCCCTCACGACCTGACGTCATGGAAGGGACAGCAACCGACTCAGGCCCAAGACTTTGTTAATCAGGTCGACTGAGGGCAACCTGCAAGCAGATTAACCAAATGTAATGACTGCAACAGTGAATACACTCTAACATCTACATTTTATGGTAAGTGTACACAACTGTACTTTTGTCCTGATTGCTGAAGTCTCGTTTCTTCCCTTCTACTTGAACAAGCCTAGTGTGCCCTTTTATCACTGGCCCATCTTTTTTCTGGTTCTTTAGGCACCTTGAATCCTGCCTTAGCTAGGGGCAAGAAAGGGTCAAATGATGTGGGCAACCACCAACTACATGCACAAGTAAAGTGATGTTGGCCTGAACCTGGTGGATTATAAGTTCCAAAAGTCATGCTTGGATGTTTGATTTATCTATTGGCAAAGATTTTTAATTTCCATTTTTGTGCAATAATAAAGGGCTGGGGTAGAGTTCACCAAAAACTGCCTTCTGCATTTTTTTTCTTAGGACCGTATTTGAATTCTTGTGGACATTTTCCAAAGTCCAGGCAGTGTGTTTTCATACAGAAAGTCCCAACTGTTGACTTGGTGGTTTTACAGGATAGAGTTGCAATTTTTTTTTTAACCAGGGGAGGAGTACTTATCAGACCAATGTATTTACCAGAAAGCATTTACAAGAAAAAATTTGCACCAGTAGCTAAAAGATGAGGATAACTGTGTAGAGTAATTGCACCTTTCAGGAAAAAAAATTGCCAGTGGTGAAGAAAATAACTAAATCAATTGAGTGAAACAGTTGGTCATGCATAAAGTAGCAGCAGAAACATTGTTGGCAGAAAATTAATTAACCTTTTTTTCTTTGGGGAATATTCTAGTGTTAATTGTTCCATGTTTTAAGTCTCCCAGCTTCCATACTTGGTTTGGAAAATTCCATTGGTGCACTGATTATAGTCCAAGAAGAGTATAGTCTGCCCACAATTCCTACTTTGACACGCACTGTTTTTTACTGGTTAAGGAAAGGTTTATTTCCCACACTGGTCAGAGAAACTTAAATGTTCCAGCTACTGCTGGCAGTTTCTACCAGCCCAGGACCAGTTTGTCAGCAGTGCCTTGAGAAGGGACCACCACCACCATGTCTGTCTCAAGGGCCAAATATTTAAATCCAACATCCAGGTGGGGAGGCTTCTCACCATGTTGGTGAGAGCAGGATTGCAAATTTGATTTCTAATATACCCCACAGAGTCCTGGCTGCTCCTCTCTAAAATTGGGAGAATGAAGATATAGGGGCAGCTGTGTTATTTCCTCTAACAAAATCTGTGGTGCTGTTGCCCACATTCATAAAGTCACTGGATTCAACTCCAGGAATTGTGATGAGGGTATTGGCCTTCTGACAGAGGTCTGTTTGTTATATTCCGCTCACAATGGTTCTAGTATTTTAATTGCTGTTAAAGTCCCCTTGCCTGCTTTGGGTTTGAGGCACACTGCTATGCCTCGCAAGCCTAGTGGTAGTCTGTTTGCGTTTAACCATTGCAGAATGCTGTGTGGAGGATCAGTAAAGTTGACTAATCACATTAACTGCATGTTTGTCAGCGTTCCTAATTTAATGTTCAGCTGCGTGTAGCTGTAACAGATGTGAAGTATGCAAGTTATGTAGCACAGCCATGCTTTAAAAGGGTGCAACATGGAAATTAACCTATTTAATGTCTTTTTCTTTTTAGATAGTGGTGGCCTTCCAGAAAGATCTTGTATGCTCACTGGAACTCCAGAATCTGTTCAGTAAGTATGGTGCTTTTTAAGAGGTGAAGACCTGAAAGTCGGGGTTAACATTTCGAAATGCAACCTGCTGTGCATTTCCCAATATCCATCCTCATTTTCACGGTTGATGCGGTCTTTAAATTAAAACGTGCAAGTTAATAAAACATTGAAAAAGGCAGACATAATTTGCAGATTCCCTTTACATGGGTCCATCAAAAGTTGCTAGCTTTACTTTTGTCTAACATGGGTGCCATAAGTTATGGCAAGGAGGGTAAAGGTCATAGGAAACTAGTTCTAGCAAGGTAGAATACCAGGAAGATGGCTTCTGCACTTTGCACGACTGTACAAATAGTACAGTTTTGTGCCTACCATAAATGTAGATGTTCGAGGATCCACATTGCTGCAGTCCTAACTATTGGGTAGTCTGCTGTCCAGTCGGCCCGAATACCAAAGTATATGGCTGACGTCGGTCAGGGCGCATTAGACTGACGTCAGTACGTCAGGGTACTAATGCGCATGACCGACGTCATATCCTCAGTCTTTTCTTGCCCCAGATGTCAGAAGACCCTGAAAAGATAAGGCCAAAACCAAAAACTCCAAACATACCTGCACCAAAAATATGTACAATATATACAAAATTACTAGAAAATAACCTCACCTACACAACCACCCCTAAACACAGAGGGGAAGGAGGGAGTAAATTGGACTGCAGCAATGTGGATCCTCGAACATCTACATTTATGGTAGGTACAAAACTGTACTATGTTCTTCATTCCACATTGCTGCAGTCCTAACTATTGGGTAGAATCCCAAAGCAGAGGTAAGGGAGGCTGGCAAATCATAAGGAAGCAGGAACTGACAACATGCCTTGCAAAATAGCTGTGGCAAAACCAGCCCTAGATTTAGAGTAGAGAGGAAGGTGGTAATGCTTAGAGAAAGTATGCACTGAACTCCAAGTAGCTGCCTCCAAAATATCCTTAGTTGCCACCCCCCTTAGAAATGCTGTAGAAGTGGCAGTAGCCCTAGTGGAATGAGGCCTAATCCCAACTGGAATCTCCTTGCCATGATGGGAATAACAAAATGCAATGCAAAACCCAATCCACCTAGAAATAGTTTGTTTTGACACAGGTTTGCCCTGAACCCAAAGCAAAAGAAACAAACAACTGCTGAGACTGCCTAAAATCCTTAGTCCTGCTCAAATAATAACGCAACTGCCTGTGTACATCTAAAGTGTGCAAAATCTTTTCCCCTTTATTTTGAGGATCTGCATAAAAAGTAGGCAAATGAATAGTTTGGTTTAAAGCCACACTAGAAACCACCTTAGGCATAAAGGAAGGATTAGTGCGTAAAGATACCCTATCCTTATGAAAAATCAAAAGGCTCTACCGCCATAAGGGCCTGCAACTCAGAAACCCTTCTTGCAGAAGTAATGGCCAACAAAAACAGTCTTCCATGACAAGTATTTCAATTCAGCAGTAGCCGAGGCTCAAAAGGTTGTAGAGTAAGTTTCTCCAACACAAAATTGAGATCCCAAGCAGGAGTAGGAGCTCTACGTGGGGGTCTTATATTCTTTGCCCCTCTAAGAAATTGCTTGAACAAAGGATGCGAAAACAATGGTGGGTCACAATCATAGTGAGCTGAAATTGCTGCAGCATGAATCTTAATGGAAGAGAAAGACAAACCTTTGTCCAATAACTCAGTAAGATATTGAAGAGCCACACTTAAATTAGGCTCAGAAATCTCCAAATTGTTTGCTGCACTCCAAAATAAAAATCTCTTCCATTTTTCTGCGTACACTTTCCTTGTACTAGGTCTCCTGGCTTCCATAATCACATTTAAAACTTGTTGAGGAAGTTGAGACCTGCTGTCTTTCAAAACAGAATATGCCAGGCTGTTAGATGAAGAGAGTGAAGCTTGACATTGAGCAGGTGACCGTCCCTCTGAGACAACAGGTGTGGAATCAAGGGTAAAGGCCATGGAGGCTTCCTTACCAGACTCCTCAGTAATGGGTACCAGTGCTGCCGAGGCCAATCTGGAGCTATTAAAATCATCCTTGGCTTGTCTTGTCTGACCTTTAGAAGCACCTTTGGAAGAAGAGGCAGAGGTGGAAAAGCATACACATGAAGATTTTTCCAACTGAAAGAAAGAGCATCCACTTTCCAAGCTGTGTGATGAAACCTCTTTGTGCAAAACTTTGGCAGCTGGTGGTTTAGTGGAGAAGCGAACAGATCTATGTCTGGAGTTCCCCATGACACTGTCAATTTTTGAAATACATGAAGATCCAGTTTCCACTCGTGGGGATCCATGATTTGTCTGCTTAACACATCTGCTAAGGAGTTCTGTGCTCGGCAGAAACCTTGCCTGAAGAGTTAGTTGCAAGCTGAGCGCAGTCTCCCATAAAATCATTGCTTGCCTGCACAATGGGTAAGAATGAGTTCCCCTTGTTTGTTGATGTACCACATGACAGTTGTGTTGTCTGTTAGAATCAACACCTGCCCTGGAAGAAGTAACTCCTTGAAAGCCATTAATGCAAACTGGACTGCTAACATCTCTTTCATGTTGATATGTAGATGCTGTAGTCTGGCAGGCCACTTGTCTTGTATCCACTTTCCATTTAGATGAGCTCCCCAAGCAATGTCTGAGGCATCTGTCGTTAGAATCTGACTCTCCTCTGGCGGGTCACAGAGAGTCCCTTGTTTAGGTGACATTCCTGAGCCCACCACAAAAATTCCTTTTGAATGCAAGGTATTATTTGAATGACAGTGTCCAAATCCTGGCAGTGCTGTGTCCATACATTTTGAGATACCATTGCAGCTTCCTCATATGCAGTTTGGCATTGGGAAGCACCAGAATACAAGATGCCATGAACCCTAAGGCTTGAAGGACTGTCCTTGCAGTCAGCCCGGACTGAAGAGATAGTTGATGGAAGTAACTGGAAAGATTCTTTTGTTTGTCCGGGGTTAAGAAGGCCATCTGGGCTGCTGTATTCAGTCTCACACCCAGAAAGCACATGTCTTGAGAGGGTACTAGACTGGACTTTATTTCGTTCACAGAATACCCTAGGCATCTTAGCACTGCTATGACATAATCCAAATGCTGTAGAAGGTCTTCCTTTTCTTGAGCTAGAATCAGGCAGTCGTCCAAGTAAGGATAGATTTGAATTCCTTTTAACCTGAAGTAAGCTATCACTGGAGCCAGAACCTTTGTAAATATTCTGGGCGCAGTGGATAAGCCAAAGGGCAATGCAGAGAACTGATAATGAGAATTTCCAGCTCGAAAACGCAGATACTTCATGTGCCTATAAGACTAAGTTGCAGGAAGGTAAGCTTCCTTGAGATCTAAAGTTACCATCCAGTGATCTTTGCCCAGCAGAGGTAAAAGCTGTTGTAACGTCAACATTTTGAACTTGGGAATGTCCAGATAAGTGTTGAGGATAGATAAATCCAAAATTGGTCTCCACGTGTTCCCCTTCTTTGGTACTAGGAACAGGCGAGAATAAAATCCTAGGCCCCTTTCTGGTACAGGAGCTGGCTGAATGGCCCCTATTTGGAGCAACAGAGAAATTTGCTTGTGAGCCTCTTTTCTTTGTAGAGGAGGAATGTCTGGCATGCCTTTGAAAGGAGGCAAGGTATGGAAATAAAACCTGTAACCGTGGTGAATGATATCCAGAACCCATCTGTCTTGGGTAATTAAATCCCAATTTTCTTTGAAAAGAGACAGTCTTCCTCCCAAAGGTGCTGCCAGGCGAGAATGTACTGGCAGCTGAAAAGGCAGGTCATTGGGTCTGCTTACGCAAGGACTGACCCCTGCCCTCACCAGAAGTCTGAGCAGGGGAACTCCCTGTCCTAGGCCTAAAAGAACCTTGAGCTCTGCCCCTACCACGTCTAGACCTACCCCTAGACTGGGAATCATAAGCAGGATAAGTCCATCCCTTAGTAGGCCAATTTCTACTAAACTTGGAGGCTGCACCTGCAAAAATCCTTAACAGTTTGCATAGACTTAGCCTTGTCCTCCATTTTCTTTAAAACTGCTTCCACAGGCGAACCAAACAACACATCAGACTGCAAAGGAGCATCCAAAATCCTTGTTTTAACATGCTCAGCTAAATTCTGATCTCTCAACCAGGCATGCCTACGAAGAACAGAACCAGTGGCAGCCACCCTCGAGGAGGCCTGCACAGCATCAAAACCACACTGCAAGGAATGTTTACCCACCTGTTCAGACACATGAACTAAATCCTGCAACTCTTTACACTCAATACCTTCTGCCAGAGCATCCACCTTAGGTTTCAATTGTGAAAGGAGGTAATTCCGATATTTTAACATGTGAAACTGACAATTCAATGCCCTCATGGCTAAAGTGGAAGAAGTATACACTTTCTTTCCCCATCTATCCAAAGCCCTTGCCTCCTTATCAGGAGGAACAGGATTTTTAACAGAGGCCTTCACCCCTTTAGGCCCCTGAGAGACAGTTTCCGGGTCTGCCCTAGTACTCTTAAAAAGATACTTATGAGCTTCAGGCACCCTATAGTACCTATCCGGTTTAACTGGTGCAGGAGGCAAAGAATCAGGATTCAGGGAAGCCTCTGCAAAAACATCTTCCACCACATTCAGAACCGGAGGTATAGCTAAAGGCCTATGCTGGGGTAAAAACAAGAATTCCCTAAGCCTCTTCCTGGAATCAGAGAAATCTTGACCTTCCCATTTAAAATGCTCCCTCATGGAATGCAGAGTCTCTGAAAATGAAAAATCCTCAGGAGGAGAAGCTGAAGGAGTAGAATCATCCACATCAGAATCAGAATAAGGAGGATACTCCTGCAAGTCTTCAGCCGAAGACTCAGAAGCCTCCGAACAGTGCTCAAAACTCTCAAACTCAGGTTCCACCCTAGGCCTCTTATCAGGAGGGGGCATAGAACCTCTAATCATAGTAATCAAATCCTCTGCCATTTTAAGCATATGTTTTTTAGGCAAAGACCCTGAAGCACTAGGAGAAACCCCCACTGAAGCTACACTAGGCCTGCCTCTCAAAGAAGCCTTGGAAACAGAAGGGGGGGCGTCGGTCATGCGCATTAGTACCCTGACGTACTGACGTCAGTCTAATGCGCCCTGACCGACGTCAGCCATATACTTTGGTATTCGGGCCGACTGGACAGCGGACTACCCAATAGTTAGGACTGCAGCAATGTGGAATGAAGAACATCTGAATCTGCATAGGAGCAGTTCTAAAGTTTCTTCCACACTGAACTATAATCTCAGCTGTAGTCCAGCAGCAGATGCTTATTTGGACACAGTCAGGACTTGCTTGCATTTGCTGCTTGATATGTAGGTAGCTTGGTGTGTTAATTTGTTCTGTTCAGTTTGTGGGAATTGTAACTGCAAGTTTTCTTGAAAATGGACAGCATATGTCCTGACACTTTATGATGCTGTTAACTAGTTTTACTTTTCTTTATTGCATTTCTTACTCTGTTTTGCCCTGTTTGCTGAGTTGTTTTGATTAAGAAGTGTTTTGTTCAGGGAAGATGGCTTTATCTTCTAATTCTCTGGATGTTCGTGTTACCCTGCTGCAGTCATCACAGTTGGGTTATCCTGTCGTCAGGCGGTCCCGCAGTCTGCCTGAATTCCAATGTCTTGGTCCGGCGTCTGTTGCTTCTTCCCTGACGTCAGTGCGCCAGGGGTATATGAGGCATCCAACGCCATTTTCTTCAGTCTTTCTTGCCGCGCTGTGCCTGAAGCAGAAGCAGTTCACAAGTGCTGGTCGACAGACTCCTGAGATTTTCGAATAGAGTTTCAGTCCGAAGTCTTCAAAGCTAAGTACCCCGTTGGGGAACCTTTTCTTGCCTCAGTCCGATGTCAGAAAAAGTTAACAATTGCATTTCTTGTGGGAAGCAAATATCTCATAAGGACTTTCATTCTTATTGTATACCTTGCCTAGGCCCAGACCACGACGTCACTGGTTGTCTGTTTTGTGCTAGGTTCAATAAGCGAACTATAAAGCGACGCTTTGGTTTCGCAAGACATGGTAGGAAATTTAATTACACTATGCCGCCGGAGCAACTGACTACCGGCGTGCATAAAAACGCAAAGATAAAGACAGGCGGCCTAGATCCAAGCCAGACTCCGAGGCCTCGGCTGGGCCGGTCGCCAGTTCTCCGGTTTTCAGTGAGGCGCCTACGCAGCCCATGGCTACCGCAGAATTGGAACCCCAGACCGCTTAGGATTCTCTAGCAGAGAATTCTATGCAGACACAGCCATTTTCTTTAGGCCCTACCAACGACATTGCAGGAGAAGCCAATGCTGTAGAAACACTTTTGGTTTCAGAAGATGTCTTCAGACCGACTTCTCTCACCATAAAATCTTATGCTAAGCTTAAGACTCCTCTAAAACCAAAAAAGACTGCACTTCAGTCTCCAGTTCAAGGCCCCATGCCTAAGAAACAGATGCTTAAAATGGCTGAAGATTTGATTTCTTTAATCGGGGGTTCCCAACCCCCCGATAAAAGGCCTAGACAAGAGGAGGATTATGCCTCCTCTGATCAAGTGTCTGTTTCCTCAGGCTCCTCTGGGGGAGCAGGATTACTCCTTTCCCCTTATGAAGATTCTGATGCTGAAGATTCCATTCCCTCAGCTTCTCCCCCTGAAGACTATTCCTTTGCGGAAACCTTACATACCATGAGGGAACATTTCCACTGGGAAGGTCAGGACTTCTCCGACTCGGAGAAAAGGCTCCGAGTTTCTTTTACTCCCCCAGCACAGACCACTTGCTATCCCCCCAGATTTAGACATTGTGGATGATGTTTACTTAGAATCTAGTCTAAATCCAGATTCTGTGCCTCCTGCTCCAGCCAAACCAGATAGATACTATAGAGTGCCTGACTCGCACAAATTCCTTTACAAAAGCCCTGTTGCTGATCCAGAGAATATCTCCCAGGGTCCCAAAGGGGCTAAAGCTTCTATGGCTAAAAATCCTGGACCCTCTGAAAGGGACTCCAGAGCATTAGATATGTGGGGGAAGAAGGTTTACACCTCTGCTACTCTAGCTATGAGAGCACTAAATTGTCAGTTTCACATGCTTAAATACCAGCAATTCCTAATGTCTCCAATAAAACAAAAGATGAGCATGCACCCTCAACAGTATGAATTCAAGGAAATGCAGGATCTGTTGTATGCAGCTGAACAGATGGGCAAGCATACTTTAAAATGTGGATTTGATTCCTTGGAAGTTTCCTGTAGAGCAGCTGTTACTGGGTCTGTTATACATAGGCATGCTTGGTTAAAGCAACAAACTCTACCTGATCATGTTAAAGCAAAGTTACTAGATGCACCCTTACAGCAGGATGTCTTACGTGGGGTTAAAGCAGAAGAGGTTTTAAAGAAAATGGAGGAGAAGGCAAAATCTATGCAGACTGTAAAAGATTTCTTACAGGTACAGCCCCCACGCCTCAGCAGAAATTGGCCAACAAAAAATTGGTCCTTTCCAGCTTCTGGCAGACCACAGAGGGGTAAATACAGGTGCCCAAAGGGCAGAGGACAAGCACAAATCCCTTACAAACCTCGACAATGGGGCACTGCAACACAGAAAGGAGAAGACAGGTCCCAAACTTCTAGAAGGCAAACACAATGACTTAAACCTGAAACTGCCAAGCAAAACTCTCTTGGCAGCTCCCTTGGGAGGAAAATTAGCACTTTTTGCAGACAACTGGCACATCGTCACAAAGGACAAATGGGTCCTAGACATTATCTCACAAGGATACAGATTCCATTTCCACACCTTGCCAAGGATAAAAGGAATGCCAAACCTGCCACAAAATCAATGGGCAGAGGCACAAAAACAAATTACAGCTATCATGGACATGAGAGCCATTCAACTGGTACCTACACAGGAGCAAGGCCAAGGATTTTACTCAAGGCTCTTTCTAGTCCCCAGAAAGGACAATGCTTGGAGACTCATTCTGGACCTTTCAATTCTAAACATCTTCCAAGTGCCCAAATTCAAGATGCTAACACTACAGCAGCTTCTTCCCATGTTGGGCAAGAAAGCTTGGCTAGTAACCTTGGACCTAAAGGAGGCATACCTGCATGTCCCTATCAGACAAAATTGCAGAAGATACCTCAGTTTCATTGCAGGTTCAACCCATTAGCAATTCTTTGCACTGCTCTTTGGCTTATCTACTGCACCCAGGGTCTTCACAAAATGCCTGGCACCAGTAATTGCGTACTGCAGACGAAGAGGAATTCAAATATACCCATACCTGGACGACTGCCTCATCCAAGCAGAAAGCAAGGACATTCTCTTACAACATCTGGCTTTTGTGAAACACCGAAGTTGCCTAGGGTGCACAGTAAACGAAAAGAAATCAAAACTAGTGCCCTCACAAAATGACATTCCTGGGTGCCAGCTTGAATACAACGGCCCAGATGGCTTATCTCACGCCAGACAAACTACAACTAACTCAATACTTCAAAGCAATGGCAACAAAGACCCAACTCCCTGCAAGAAAAATTCTGCAGGCCTTGGGCTTCATGGCATCTTGCATACTACTACCACCATTTGCAAAACTGCATATGAGGAAATTACAATGGTACCTAAAGAGTATGGACTCAACACAGCCACAGCTTGGAAACAATGATATCTCTCATTCCCTGCCTTCAACAGGAGATTCTATGGTGGTCACAGGCATGTCACCTCAAGAAGGGTCGGCCTTTCACCTTACCCCCAGCCAGGCAAGCTATGACAACAGATGCATCTGACTACACCTGGGGGGCACACATGGCAGGACGGTGTGTTCAAGGATATGGACTGCAGATCAAAGGAATCTGCACATCAAAAAAATGCTAGCTGTACAGAATGCCCTGACTGCCTTCAAGGACCTCTTGCGTCCAGGACAGCTTACAATAAGGACAGACAACACCACAGTAATGTGGTACATAAACAAACAAGGGGATACACACTCCTACCCTCTATGCAGGCAAGCAATGACCTTGTGGAACACAGCACTGGCTTACCAAGTTCAGTTGCAAGCTCAATTCCTGCCAGGAAAAAAGAACACATTGGCAGACTACCTCAGCAGAAACATCATGGATCCCCACGAGTGGAAACTGGATCCACAAGTATTTGCAATGATAACTCAAAAATGGTGGCATCCAGATATGGAACTGTTTGCCAGCCCCCAAAACAGTCAGCTAACAAAATTTTGTACAAGGACATTTCACCATCAAGCTTGGAAAGTGAACGCACTCTCATTCAGTTGGAAAATGCTGACAATATATGCCGTCCCTCCATTGCCCCTTCTCACAAAAGTGCTGCTCAAAGTCAGGATGGAGACCCCGAATGATGCTCATTGCCCCAGACTGGCCACGCTAGCACTGGTACCCACTATTAAGGAATATGGCCCAGGGCCCACCATGGATTTTACCACAAATTACTCATCTGCTCACACAGCAAGACAGTTAGATTCTACACAGCCAGCTCAAAACCTTAAATTTGGCTGCATGGCAATTCACCTAAGCAACCGGCCAGCTCCTCTTTCACAAGCTGTTATGGATGTTCTGGAAGCCAGGAGGGCCCAGCACCAGGAAAGCCTACTCAGACAAATGGAAAAGGTTTTGTGCCTGGAACCAAGCTAAAGGCCAAAATACCCTTCAGACAGACATACCTCAGATTCTACAATATTTAACTGAGATGTTACACAAAGGGCTTTCTTTTTCATCTATTAAAATCCACGCCTCAGCTATTTCAGCTCACTACAACACAGATCCTCCTTTATTTTCACATCCACTTCTAAGGCAGTTTCTCAGAGGGGCCAAAAACATTAGGCCTCCCAGGAGAGCACCAACTTGGGACCTCAATTTTGTTCTGGAAAAATTTATGCTACCTCCTTTTGAACCAGCTTTCTCAGCTGACTTAAAGTTTATATTATGGAGGACTGCCCTGCTGCTAGCAATTACTTCAGCCAGAAGAGTCTCAGAGCTTCAGGCACTAATGGCAGTAGAGCCTTTCCTCATTTTTCATAAAGACAGTTTCTCTACAAACTAACCCCTCCTTTATGCCTGAGGTGGTATCCAGTGTGGCTCTAAATCAAACCATCCATTTACCCACCTTCTTTCCAAATCCACAGAACAAAGGAGACTCCTGCATTCCTTAGACATTCACAGGCAGCTACGTTACTACTTGGATAAAACTAAGGTTTTCAGAAAATCTGACCAGCTTTTTGTATCCTATGCTACAGCATCACAAGGAAAGGCCATCTCAAAACAGACCATTTCCAAATGGATAGGACATTGCATACGTTTTTGCTACACCCACCATGGAAAACCAGTTCCTGCTAGCATAAGGCCCCACTCTCCCAGGGCAGCAGCTACATCTACAGCTTTCCTCAGGGGGTGCCAACCAAGGATATTCTGGAAGCTGCAACTTGAGTTCAGTACACACCTTCACCAAACACTATCACTTACCTCTCTACTCTAAGACTAGAGCTGGCTTCGCCACTGCAGTTTTGCAGGGCCTTCTAGCCTCCTCTAACCCTGTTTGACTCCACCTCCCATCCTTAGCTTTGGGATTCTACCCAAGTGTGATGACTGCAGCAGGGTAACACTATGACCATAGTACAGTTTTGTACCTACCATAAATGTAGATGTTAGAGTGTATACCCTGCTGCAGTCCAGGTTACCCTCCCTCCATCCCCTCTGACCTAACTAAAACCTTTCAGTACCTTAAAATCGGATACAACCTTTGTGGTGTATTTGCTTATAGCTGGAGGGATGTTTTGTTTGTGCTAGACTTTTATTATTGGTACTATCTCTACTGACCGTTTTGGGGGGGGCACCTGACATCTGGGGCAAGAAAAACTGAAGAAAATGGTGTCTGATGCCTCTTGTATACCCCTGGCGCACTGACGTCAGGGAAGAAGCGAGTGCAACAGACGCCGAATCGAGACTTTGGAATTCAGGCAGACTGCGGGACCGCCTGACTACAGGATAACCCAAGTGTGATGACTGCAGCAGGGTATACACTCTAACATCTACATTTATGGTAGGTTCAAAACTACTTTTTGAACCTTAGTCTCCTGTAAAACTGAATTGGTTCTACATTTCTAAGAAAGTAGTGCAAGTATTGTCCTTGGTACAGGAGTGGGATGGCACAAGGTACCCTTGTGCATCTTGTGGTGGTAATGCTGTTTTTTGAATATTACATATTTCCCTTTTGAATCTGAACATTTATGTATTTGCTTCACTTATTTTTCCTGTGTTCTTGTTTTTAAAGTAGAGAAGGCTTTGTTTGGGTATTAGATTTTGCTTGAGGTAAGTAGAGTTCCCCTGAAAATGACAGAGTATTCTTTGTGGTAACCCAGTCCTGAGCAGCAGGATTTCCTGATCCCCCTTGCTTTTAGAAGGGTTTAGATTGGGGAAGTAACTTGATTCTTGGGAGGTTTTCTGACACATTCTGCATTAAGTCCAGCTCTTAAATCTGCAATACCGCAAACTTTGTATGCATTACAAAAAAGGATAATTCTTTGTAGATGAGATGGACACTATTTTTGTAGAATTTTTGAAAGATCTTCGTTTTTAGGATAGTTTATACAAATCTGAAAGTAAAGCTTATATTTAGTAACTGGTTTAGCAAATGTATGTCTTTACATTGGTGATCACATTTGTTAATTTTAGCAAGCACTGCCTGCATATGTCACACCCAGCATAATTCCCTTAATGTGTATAATTAGCAAGTATGAAAGATGTAGCAGCTATTGTGTGCTTGGAAAATTTATATCCCAGTGCTTCTTGCACAGACTGTAAGCTTTTGGAGGGGGGACCCTGTTCCCTTTTCGGGTAGCCTATGATGAGAATTGATGCTTTGTTAGAATGCAGTCTTTGATTGCATCCTTTTTGTCTTGCCCAGGTGGGTTGGTTTAGCATAGTTTAGATCTTGATTGACTGTTGCAGTCCTGACATTGTTTCCTGCCTGCAGGATCATAACAGCCAGCCTGAATACCAGAACTTTCAACTGTTTTGGCTTGGCCTGGTGGACTCTGTCCTACTAGTGTAAAGGCGTAGGTGGTTGAAGTTCTACGCCAGCCTAGCAAAGTCTTGTGGAGACATCTGGATGTCAGACAGGGGACTCATTAGCTAAGGCAAGCGTGCCTGCCTTTTGGACTTTGAATGGCCATGGTGGTGCAGCGGTTAGCTTTGCCGCCTCACAGCAAGAAGTTCTTCGGTTCGATTCTTGGCTGGGGTGCCTTCTGTGCAGAGTCTGCATGTCCTCCCATGTGGTCGCTTGGGTTTCCTTTGGGTGCTTCGGTTTCCTCCCACATCCCA
Source organism: Protopterus annectens (assembly GCF_019279795.1). Classification (NCBI taxonomy): domain Eukaryota; kingdom Metazoa; phylum Chordata; order Ceratodontiformes; family Protopteridae; genus Protopterus; species Protopterus annectens. The sequence goes on from NC_056744.1 coordinate 1,141,571,348, forward strand.
GAGACATGCTGTAGGTGGATTGGGCACTCTAAATTGGGCCTAGGCATGTGCGTGTGTGCACCTTCTGTGGAAGATTGGGCGCCGGGCTGGCAACTAGACACCATAAAACTCCAGTGCCAATCATGAGCGGACAGGTGATCTGCTGTGGCGACCCCTCACCGGGAAAAGCCGAAAGAAGATGAGGGAAGACCTCAGGTGATTACATTCTCTGTCCAGTTCCCAGGTAAGTTGAAGTCATCCAGGGGGATACAGCCATGGCCCAAGAAGTTTCAGAGTCTACGGACAGTATGAGAAGTCGAAGCTTGACTTATGGCTGCATCTGGAGGAGCCATGTTACTGGATCCTGTCCTAACCGGCATCTAACCAGGGGGTTGCAAAGTTGCCTTGTGCGTCCACTATCTCTAGTCTAGGTGAGGAGTCTATCTTAGATGTCTCGGGTACCTCCAACATCCTTCAGGCATTTGTCCTTTTGCTTTTTTCCTGTTTTAAGGACAGCTGACTGGGAATCGGGGATGCCATGGTGAGTGAAGACCTAATTCTATCCAAACCTAGACGTCTCTTAAAGGTATTGGCCCTACACAGTGCTGGTTCCTGTCTGGTTTGAAGTGTTTAGCACTCCCTTCAAAGATTTTCATGTTGGGATGAGCGTAAATTGGAGGAGACACCTGCATTAAGGTCGATGCTGTTGCCATCTCTGCATGTAGTGGGACAGTCCTTATTTGTATTAGTGAGCAGTATTCTAGGACTTGTTGCAGAGTTTCTCGAGACTGCTTGATATACTATTAGCTTTGCACTGGATTTACCTGACTCAGAACCCACTCCACCTGGGAATGTGGGGCTCCTCAGGGGCCTTCATTAAAGGCCTTGATACAGCCACCATGCTAAAGGCAGCTACATAGTCTTTTGTCCACACTTTCACAAAACAAGTTGGATAACCTCTGCAGAACTTGAACAGGGTTTGCTAAAGCTATCCTCCATGGATTCCAGGAGACTACAACTTCCTCTACCCATATTTCTGGCTGAACTTTGGTACTTTTCTCCAATTTTTTTATAGTTGGTGGCATTGCAGTTGCCCGCCCCTAGTGTAAATTTGATCTGGGACCATCCTCTGTCTAGTGTCTACCTCATTTTACCCAGTACAGGGAGAACATTCGAGAAGGCCAATCACCTTAGTTTCTGCTGCTCCTTTCTCTTTTCAATAATAAAAAAAAAAAATTTCTAAGCTTGTTTCCTGCCTTTCCTAGTCTAGCCTGGATATAGATTTGCTGTGTCCTGGACTATTTGTAGGCTTCTAGGCCCCCAAGCCTTTCTGTGTTGGAGGGAAGCCTTCTAGCTTAATTTTGTTTTAGAACTAGCCAGTTTTTTTTTCAGCACTCGTCTGTTTCTTTGAGTTCAGTATTTGTTCAGAACTTATTGTAAGCACTAAATAAGCTACAAATTACTACAGCACTCAACTTTCCTCACTGTCTACTAGAAAACAGTTTCTAGTACTTGACAAATAAGCACCTATCCAGGCATGTCTAAGGGTCAGCTCCCGGTGTTTTCTCCTGTCTACCTGATGAATCTTGGCATTTTGGGGCAATGCAGTAATTGCCTCGTGTACACAGACAACCCTCTCCTCCTACCACCCAACACTACAACCTATGAGAGATGCACTTATATAGCCAAACTGGAAGCAAAGCTTTCTTAACCCAAGACTGGACTAGACAGCCAAGAGGAGAAGGTAAACACATGCACCACACTCATCACATAGTCCCTCAAAACCTACACCACCAAAACACACAAACACAACACACACCTACATTCGCGGAGGCTCCCAGTAAAAACCTGCCCAAGCAACAGGGACCTCCAAAGCAGAAACGCAAGCAACCTCCACCCCCCAACACAACCCAAATGACACAGCCCACAAACTGTGCCACTCTACCACAGCCCATAAGGCATAACAATATACCCAACACTCTAGTCATAGGTGACTCTATAGTCAGGCATACTGGTGTTCCACTCACCAGGCTAAACAAGGAGAATGTTACTGTCAGCTGCCTGTCGGGTGCCAGGATCCGCCACATAACGCATGCACTCAGGTTACTCTAACAAGTACAAATATGACTCATTGTCCATGTTTGGGTGAATGACCCGAGACGTACCTCCTTGGACTACATGAAAAGAGACATGGAGGAGCTGTCCTATCTTGTAGCCCAGGCAGGTATGACCCTAGCCCTGGGTAGCATCCTGCCATCACCCAGAATGATACCACAGTACAAGGACAAAATGATTGACTTAAATTGGTTAATCTTCTGGTGTCATTCTAAGGGGATCCAGTATCATGTCTGCCTGGGATGACATGATCGACCAGCTACGATGCTTTGTCAGCGATGGCCTGCACCTGTCGCCCCTTGGATTCCGGATACTGGCTAAGGCTCTAGCCACCCCTATAGTGCCTTTTTTAGGCATGGTTCAAATGCCAAATTCACCCCCTTAACCGGTACAGGCAAGAATGATCTGAGGGTATTGCTACTCAGTGCTAGAAGTCTAAACCTCAAAATGCACTCCCTCGAGGCACTCCTTAAAATGGAGAACATCGACATCTGTGCAGTGACAGAGACCTGGTTCAAGGCTCCAGAGTACCCCTGCATTACCAGGCTATAATTAATTACCACACCTTTCGGCCACCTAACCTGGACCGAAACACTAAAGGCGGAGGTGTCCATATTCATTAAGGGTATCTACACCTCCAGGCTAATTGCTCAGCATAATGCATCCAAGATTATCCAAGTGCAACTAACTCTGGGCAAGACCGCAATCCAAATTGTAGCTTGCTACAGATCCCCCACCATGCCCCAGGGTTTCCACTCATTTCTTAGTATTCTGGAAAATATTAGGGTACAACCTAACACCCTAATAATGGGTGATTTCAGCTACCCTACCATTAACTGGGAAAACTACTCGTGTACCAACTTTTGTGCTCAACGTTTTCTGGAATTAATAAATTCCAATGCCATAGATCAACTTATCCACACCCCACCAGGGGCAGCAATATCCTAGACCTGGTTATTACCAACATGGGCAACCGGTGCTCCACACCAGAGGTCAATTCCTTGTTGGTCAGATCCGACCACAAGCTAATCACCCTAGACATCCACATCCCTCCCCCACCCCCCATTAGGGAAACCACAGTAAAAAAATTTCTCCAAAGCCAACTTCACGCTTAAGACAGAAGTGGCAAACTTTACGACACCCATGCTGACGGGCAATAGAGGTATGACTGCTGAATCCTACACAAATGCACTTTATAAGCACTTACACGAGTGCATGGATCGTGCAATCCCTAACAGAACCAAGATGCTATCCTCCAAAAAAAGAAAGCCAATCTGGAGGTCCCCTGCCATAAACCAACTCTACAACAGAAGAAAGAAACTGTTGCAAAAGGAGTAAAATCCCATAATTGGAGAAACTCCCTGGTCAGCCTCAGTAAGAAGCTGAGATCCCTCAATCTTCCAAAGCTAGTTAGGAAAACAAAATCGCCACGGACTCTCTAAAGACAACCAGAAAGCATTCTATTGCTGTCAAGAATCTCAGTGGCAGCACTCAGATCTGCTCTGAGTTACAGCACAATGACACTAAATATACAGAACCAACTGATATTGCCAACATCCTGGCAGAGAGGTTCAGTGCTCACTTTACCCCTCTGTCATCCCCTAAAGGGCCCATCTCTATACCAGAAGAATGCAACATTCCTGTAATCACGGCTGCACAGGTTAACACTAACCAAAGCAAGAACACAGCATCCATGGGACCGGATGACATCCCAGGCTGTGTTCTACATGAACTACAGAACGAACTGGCACCCCATCCAAGTACCATGTTCAATCATAGCCTCACCTCAGGCTATGTACCCACTGAATGGTGCACAGCGACAGTTAATATCCCACTCCACAAAGGGGGAGCCACCACAGACCCCGGAAACTACCGCCCCATTAGCCTAACGAGCCTGGTCTGCAAGGCTATGAAACATATAATCATGGAACTTATAAACAATGACATTGGTGATCTCCAAACTCAGAACCCCACCCAGTTCAGGCTTGTAAAAGGCAGATCATGTCTCCTAAACCTGATGGACTTCTTTGAAGCAGTTACCAAAGCTGTAGATGAGGGTAAGGTGGGTTCACACAGCCTATCTAGATCTTTCCAAGGCTTTCTACACCATCCCCCACTCTGGAATTAGATGCTCACTAAACTAGGTATAAATCCCTATGTCACAAGATGGGTTGCCAACTGGCTCACTGACTGAACCCACACTGTGAAAGTAGCAGACTCCAAATCCAACTTCAGACCAATGACAAGTGGAGTACCACAGGCTTCAGGCCTTGGTCCTCTCCTGTTTGGTATGTACTTCTCTGAAATACAGGCCAACACAGAAGGTCTTTGGCTAACTATGTTTGCAGATGACTGCAAACTAGGAGCCATAATCAAAACTCCAAAAGATGTGGACATCCTACAAAAGGGCCTCGCTGAGACAGATGCCTGGTGTCAAAGCCATGGCCTCAAGCTCCATGCCAAAAAGTGCATTGTCATCCCTTTTGGTAAAAACTCAGTACCCATGAACTACCACATAGGTGGTAGTCAACACCGAAAGTGTGATGAGACCTTGGGACACAGGTGGACAGTAGTCTCTCCTTTGATCGCATTGCCCCAGGAAATCCTTCTACGTGGCACACCTAATCACAAAAGGTTTCTCATCCAGGAAAAGGTCATTGTTCCCCTCTATTCGTCGCTCATTAGACCCATTAGAGTACAATGCCCCTTTTGGTATGTATCTATCAAGATGTCTACAACAACTGGAAAGGCCACAAATACCTCACAAAGAGGATTACCGGCCTCAGAGATGCCCTATGCAGTCAGTCTCAAACTGCAGCTTTACTCCATTGCATATCGCCTACTCAGAGGTGATCTCTGCTTATCACACACAGCTATGTCAAACCCAGAGCTCTTAGACATGCTCCACTTAAAGAAATCCCAGTCCCTACGAGCTACACGCTCTAGGGACCTAAACCTAGTCACCACAATAAACAGAACATGCTGGTGGGGTAGATTCCTGTCCCAGAGACTTCCCATACTCTGGAACAAACTACCTATCTATATGAAACAAAGCTCCTCATTAGCACTCCAAGAAAAATCTTGATTGGATGGGAGATGGGAAATTCTCCCTGGGGATCACTTCTGTGGCTCTGCTCGACAGTGGCCCAGGAAAATAATTTTCTTGGGTGGCGAAAGCCAGGGTACCTTTGGCTAGGCTTGTATAGGCCCTAGGGCCAATAGCCTAGTACCTACCTGAACCTATGTGAGAATTCTGCAGCATGAGTAGAAAGATATAGATTAGTTGTGTAAAGTCATAACCATAGCTGTTCTTCGTGTTTCACTGTTGCAGTCATCACATTTGGGTTCTGCTTGCAGGTAGCCTTCAGTTGGCCTGAATATCTATCAAAAACCCACCAAAAAGTTTGCATGCTCTACCAACAGTAGTTACCTCACCCCCTCTACTAAATTCACTCTACCACATTTCTTATCCCCTCCCTCCTCTATGGAGCCCCACTCCTAAATAATTCACAAACACAACTCTCCTAAATTATAACAAAATTGCCAAGTTCACTACCAGCCTTAAGTCCTCCACCCACCACTTTATATCTCTCCACAAACTAAAATGGCTAGAACTATCCAATCATCTCGCCTACACTCAACTTACTCTTGCACACAAGCTCATTTTCAACCCCTCCGTTTCTCCCTCCCTTTTCCCTGTCAGGGAGGTGCATTTTAAAGACAGACTACTAAGATCTAACAACATAAACCTTATAGAATTGTATAAACCAACTTGTCCCTCAGCTAAAAATAGTCTATCCTATGGTATTGCACGTCTCTAACTCCCTTCCTTTCATCCGTACCACCTCAAACTGCTTTTCATTCAAAAATTCTCTTCACTAAAATCTAATATCCCAGTGGGAATGCTCCTGCTCCCCCCCCCCACATAATCTCCTCCCCTTTTTATACTAGCAACATTCATCTCACTTAATATCCTGACTTCTACATCCTGCTCTGGCATGTACTAAGCTATTTACAATGAATATATTAGAATGCACCTCAAGTGCAAGGTTTCTTAATATGTAATGGCTTCTCAGTATTCATATTGTAATGTTTTTCACTAGTCTTTAGTATTTGTAATGATTGTAACCTAAATTCTTACTGTAATCTGTTTTTGGAGCTTTTCTCCCCAGGACTCCATTGAAAATGGGTTCATCTTGTCCCAATGGACTATCCTGGTAAACTAACTGCAAATAAATGCCAGAGTCTTGATTTCTGCGTTGGATGCTGTCGCTTCTTCCATTATGTCAGGACATCATGGGTATAAGACATGCAGCCGACGCCATTACATCAGTGATTATGTTCGTGTTTCACTGTTGCAGTCATTACATTTGGGTAATCTGTTGCCCTCAGTCGGCCTGGATTCCAAAGTCTTGGGTCCTGCGTCGGTTGCTGTCTTCTTCCATGGCGTCAGGTCGTCAGGGGTATAAAACATGGAGCCAACGCCATTTTCTTTAGTCTTTCTTGCTGCGCGGTGCCCGAAGCAGAAGCATTTCACAAGTGCCGGTCAGCAGACTACTGAAATATTCGAGTTTGAGTTTCAGAACCAAAGTCTTCACTAAAGCCAAGTACCCCATTGGGGAAACTTTTTTCTTGCTTTTTACCGATGTCAGTAAAGGTTAATAATTGCATTACTTGTGGGAAGCAAATACTTCCTATGGAGTTCCATTTATACTGCATTCCTTGCCTAGGCCCTGATCACAACGTGCCTGGCTGTTGGTTTTGTGCTAGATTTAACCAACGCACTAAGCGTCTGTATTTTTGCATCACAGTATTTTGGAAACTGAGCTACTCAAAAATGTCGTCTGATAGCAATCCGACTACCGGAGTACATAAACGCAAAGAAAAGGACAGACACAGTTGAGATCCAAAACAGACTACGAAGCTTCTAAGCCAGTCACTGGTACTCTGTGAGGTGCCTTCGCAGCCCCTGATGCCCGCTACCTTCGAGTCGCAGGCCTCTACCGACCCCCATGTAGAGTCCGGCATACCGCAAGATACTAGTTAATGAACCAAATGTATCTCCCTCAGATGGGTCCAGAGCCGCTGATCAGGCACCAGCTTTTGAGGGTGTATTCAGACCTCAACATTTGTACATCAAACAGATGACTGCTGCAAAACTAAAGACAAAAGCAACTTCTAAACCTAAAAAACCGACGCATGAGCTACATGCACAGGCTTCTCTGCCTAAAAAACAAATTATCAAAATGGCTGAAGACCTTATTACCTTGATCAGGGGTACCCATCCCTCTCCAGATAAGAGGCCTAGGCAAGACACAAGATTATGAATCGTCAGATCAGGTTTCTATTTCTTCCGATTCCTCTTCTGATCAGGAATTATCTATACCTCCCTATGAGGATTCTGATGCTGAGGAGTCTATTCCATCTGAATCTCCTCCTGAGGGTTATTCATTTGGAGAAACCTTGCATACTTTGAGGGAGCATTTTCACTGGGAGAGTCAAGACTTCTCAATCAAAAGAGGCTCGGGGATTTCCTTCTCCCTCAGCGCAAGCCTTTAGCCATTCCCCCTGTTTTAGACACTGTGGATGATGTGTTTTCGGATTTAAGCTTGACCCCTGACTCTCTATCTCTGGCTCCCAGTAAGCCTGGCAGATATTAAGAGTCCCCGATTCACATACATTTTTATTTAGAAACCCTGCTGCTGATCCTGAAACCCTTTCACAGGGTCCAAAGGGAGTTAATGCCTCAACAGCAAGAAACCCTACCTCCTCTGACAGATTCAAGGGCACTGGACAGATGGGGAAAAAAGGTTTATACATCTGCAACCTTGGCAATCGGGACCTTAAAATTGTCAGTTTCATATGCTCAAGTACCAACAACATGTTATGGGATTGCTGAAACAGAAAATGATTATTTCAGAATGTGCAGAAAATAAAGAATTGCAGGAATTATTGCATGCAGCTGAACAAGTTGGAAAGTATACTTTGCAATGTGGTATTTATTCTTTAGAGGCGTCCTGCAGGGCCGCAGTTACTGGATCTGTGATTAGGAGGCATGCCTGGTTAAAAGAACAGAATGTGCCTGATCATGTTAAAGCTAAATTGCTAGATGCATCTTTACAGCATGATTCTCTGTTTGGTATTAAGGCATAAGAGGTTTTAAAGAAAATGGAAGACGAAGCGAAGTCTATGCAAACTATTAAAAATTTCTTACAAGTGCAGCCACCAAGATTCAGTAGACACTGGCCTACAAAAAATTGGTCCTTTCCTGTGTCGGACAGAGCTTAAACGGGGAAATCCAGACGCCCTAAGGGTTCCAGGTACCAGGCTCAAGACTCGTATAGTTAAATCAAAGCAATGGGGCGCATCCACCTCCAAATTTGGAGGAGATAAAGCACAGACCTACAGAAAGTAATCCTAATGACTTCCCTCTACCTACACCAAGCAACTTAGCTTTTGGCAGCACCCGTGGGGGAAAATTAACACTTTTTTTTGCTCAAAATTGGTATTTAATAACCCAGGACAAGTGGGTACTAAACATTGTATCACAGGGATACAGATTCCATTTCCACACTCTGCCAATGACAAATGGTTGGCCAGATCTGCCAAAAAATCAATGGGCAGAGGCACAAACAGGTTATGTCCCTCATGGATAATGGGGGCCATTCAGACAGTACTAGAACAGGAAAAAGGACAAGGTTTTTACTAGACTGTTCTTTGTACCCAAAAAGGACAAGGCCTGGCGGCCAATACTGGATTTATCGATTTTTGAACACATACCTGGAGATTCCAAAATTCAAAATGCTCACTTTGCAGCAGCAGCTTCTGCCCATGCTGGGAAGAATGCTTGGCTGGTGACTTTTTAGACTTAAGAGGTATACCTGCATGTCCCAATAAGAAGTCGTGCAGAAGATACCTCAGATTCAAGGCTGGCTTAATACATTACCAATTGTCTGCACTGCCCATTGGCTCATCTACTGCGCCCCGGGTCTTTACAAAGTGCCTGGCACCAGAAATTGCTTTTTGCAGACAAATAAGTATTCAATTATATCCTTACTTGGACGACTGTCTCATTCAAGCAGAGAACAAGGACACTCTTCTATGACACCTGACGTTTGTGAAAAGGCTTCTAACATGCCTAGAATACAGAAACGAAAAGAGATCACAACTGGTACCCTCTCAGATAAACATTCCTTGCTGCAAGTCTGAATACAACTGCCCAGATGGCTTACCTCACGCCAGAGCAAGGCAACTGACTACTTACTTCAAACTGATGGCAACAAAAACCCAGTCTTCTGCAAGACAAATTCTGCAGACTCTGGGCTTCATGGCATCCTACTAATTCCATATGCAAGACTGCATATGAGGAAACTTTAATGGTACCTAGAAAGTTTATGGAGTCAACATTCACTGTCTGGCAACGGTTCCTCATTCCCTGCCTGCAACAGGAGATGTTATGTAGTCTAATCTCGCCTACATTCCTTACCCGTGGGTTCGGAGCCAAATGTCTACTCCGACTCTGCCATACTTTTTAGCTCTAGTCTTACTATTGGCTCTGTTAAGATGGTATCCCATGCTGCACTGCCCTCTATCCCCAGATCTCGTTTGCTGCTCATGTAGCTCTGACGTGGACTCTCTCTTGGTTGTGGCTGGTAAGAAAGCTGTGTGCTTTCTTATCAGATAATTTTTTGCAAAAAAAAGCTATTTTAATAGCTTGTGTGTGGTCTGTATTGTGGAAAAGTTTTTTTTTCTTTATTAGTATTCTGTGGTATCCCACTAGCTGTTTCCAACAGGCTAGGCCCGTTTCAGTTAGAGGACCTAGTCTGTCACCTTGCTTTCCTTGTGTGCTAAATTTTTCCCGTGGACTAAAAGTTTAAATTAGAGGAATTACTCCTCCCCCTGTACTGTGTCTGAGGATAGTTTGAGTTGGAGATCTTTTCGGTATGTCTGGTTTGTCCCCACGCTTGTGACTCTTGACTGTTGGTCTAGATTTAAGTTTACTTTATGTCCAAAGATACTAAGAAGCATAAGCCCTCTGGCTTCAAGAAGTGCTCCAAGTGCAGTTATAAAATGTCCATTACTGATGGACACTGTGTACTGTCTGGGAGCGATTCATCTCCAGAAATCATTTAGTTTGTCATGCCTATAGTCCGTGTGTTCAGGAAAGGAAGAACAAATTGATTTTAAAGGGACTTCTGAAACCCCCCTTCGAGGAGGGTCTGGACAGTGCTTCCAGCTCCAAGGCAAAATCTTCAAAAGCAAAAAAGCGATCTCTGGCTCCTTCTGTCTCCTCGGAGCCACCGGAGAAAATAGCAAAGTCTTCATCAGCATCCTCTGCTCCATTGTCCTCAGGGCCGCAGGAAGTGTCAGTGGATGTTCGTGTTACACTGCTGCAGTCATCACACTTGGGTTATCCTGCCGTCAGGCAGTCCTGCAGTCTGCCAGTTCCAAAGTCTTGGTCCCGTGTCAGTTGCTGTAGTTTCTTCCCTGATGTCAGAGCGCCAGGGTATAAAAGAAGCATCCAACGCCATTTTCTTCTGTCTTTCTTGCCGCGCGGTGCCCGAAGCAGTTCGCAAGTGCCGATCGGCCGACTCCTGAGATTTTCAATTCGAATTTCAGACCAAAGTCTTCAATAAAGCCAAGTACCCCATTGGGGCACCTTTTCTTGCCTCAGTCCGATGCCAGAAAAAGTTAATTGCATTTTTTGTGGGAAGCAAATACCTCATAAGGACTTTCATTCTTATTGCATTCCTTGCCTAGGCCCAGACCACAACGTCACAGGTTGTCTGTTTTGTGCTAGGTTTAACAAACTAACTGTAAAACGTCTGTTTGATTTCGCCCGGCATTTTATTAGGAAATTTAATTATACCATGCCGTCGGAGCAACCGACTGGAATGCTTAAACGCAAAGATAAGGACAGGCAGCAGAGACCCAAACCCGACTCCGAGGCCTCTGCTAGGCCAGTCACCGGTTCTCCAGTTTTCAGTGAGGCGCCTACGCAGCCCCTGATGACCACTGATTCAGAACCCCAGGCGGCATCCGATTCCCAAAAGGAGATTGCTAGGCCTCCACAACCTTTATCTTTAGGCCCTTCCGACGCCATGGCTTAAGGAGATTCCGGTGCAGTTGAAACGCCTTAGAAGGAGTCTTCAGACAGACTACAATCACTATTAAATCCTATGCAAAGCTGAAAACTCCTTTAAAAGCAGAGGGACTGTACAGTTGCTTAAGATGGCTGAAGACTTAATTACCCTAATCAGGGGTTCCCATCCCCCTCCTGATAAAAGGCCTAGGCAGGAGGAGGACTATGCTTCCTCTGACCAGGTTTCAATTTCCTCAGATTCTTCTGCGGAACTGGAATATTCTTTTCCCCCTTATGAAGACTCTGATGCTGAAGAGTCTATTCCTTCAGCATCTCCCCCAGAAGACTACTCTGTTGGGGAAACTTTACATACCATGAGGGAACATTTCCACTGGGGAAGGCCAGGATTACTCTGATTCTAAGGAAAGGCTCTGAGAGTTCCATTTACTTCCCCAGCACAGACCACTTGCTATTCCACCAGTGTTAGACATTGTGGGTGATGATTATTCAGAATCTAGCCTTAACCCAGATTCACTACCTCCTGTGCTAGCCAAACCAGACAGATACTACAGAGTCCCTGACTCACACAAATTCCTATATAAAAGCCCAGTTGCTGACTCAGAAACCATTTCCCAGGGTCCCTAAAGGGTTAAGGCCTGTATTGTTAAAAATCCTGTACCCTCTGAAAGGGATTCTAGAGCACTAGACGGGGAAAGAAAATTTATACCTCAGCTACTCTAGCTTATGAGGGCCTTAAATTGCCAGTTTCACATGCTGAAATATCAACACCAAAAGGGCAAATATCTATCCCAGCAGAGTGCTGCCCCCCTGACATCTCAGATGCTCAGGTAAGAGCCGCCCTCTCCAAAGCAAAAAACACAGCATCAATGGGACCAGATGGTGTCCCGGGCTGCGTCCTACATGAACTCAAGAGCTAAACCCAAACATAAAACTACTGTTCAATCTCAGCCTTACTACAGGATATGTGCCCAAAGAGTGGCGTACAGCAACAGTGGTCCCTCTCCATAAAGGTGGTGCCTCAACGGATCCTGGAAACTGTCGCCCCAGAAGCCTGACTAGCTTGGTCTGCAAAGCTATGGAAAGGATCATCATGGACCTCATAAATAAAGATATTGGGGACCTACAAACACTGGATCCTACCCAGTTCGGCTTTAAGGGCAGATCCTGCCTCTTAAACCTGGTTGATTTCTTTGAAACAGTCACCAAGGCCATTGACTAGGGGAAGGTGGTCAACACAGCCTACCTGGACCTCGCAAAAGCCTTCGATACAATACCCCACTCGGGCATTATAGATAAGCTCACCAGCTTAAATATAAACCCTATGTCACTAGATGGATTGCAAACTGGCTCAAGGACAGAACCCACATGGTTAGAATTGCTGGAGCCATGTCAGACTCCAAACCAGTTACAAGTGGTGTCCCACAAGGCTCAGTCCTGGGACCTCTTGTTCGGTATATATTTCTCGGAGGTACAGGCCAACACGGAAGGACTGTGGCTGACCAACTTCGCAGATGACTGCAAACTGGGTGCCATAATCGACTCTCCAGCCGACACAAGCATCCTCCAAAAGGGCCTCCTAGAAACAGACAACTGGTGCCAGAGCCATGGCCTCAAGCTAAATGCCAAAAAGTGTATAGTCATCCCCTTTGGCAAAAACAGTGCCCACAAATTACCACATAGGTGGAAATCCATTAAGTACAGAAGAAGTAATTAGGGACCTGGGGACCCAAGTTGATGGCAATCATTTGACAACCACGTGGCCAAAGTGGTTAGAAAAACATTTTATATAGCCCACCTAATCGTGAAGGGATTCACATCTAGATCAGGGGAGGTCATCATGCCTCTTTACTCATCCCTCATCAGGCCCATAATTGAGTACAATGCCCCTTTTGGGATGTACCTTACCAGACACCTGCAGCAACTGGAAAGACCCCAAAAGTACCTCACCAAGAGGATCAAAGGGCTCAAACAGATGCCATATGCTGCCCGGTTAAAGAAACTCCAGCTCTACTCAGTGGCATACCGCCTGTTCAGAGGAGATCTGTGCCTGACGTATAAAGCCATGTCCAACCCGGAATTAATGGACATGCTGCACCTCAGAAAATCCAAATCCCATCGAGCTACTGGCTTCGAGAGACTTGAACCTCAGCACTGAAATAAATAGGACATGCTGGAGGACAGATTCATAACCCAGAGGCTCCCTTCACTCTGGAATAAAATCCCAGTCCAGGTTAGGCAGAGTCCCTCATTGACTCTCTTCAAGAGGAATCTTGATGAGTGGATGGGAGATCGTAGGTTTACCCCGGGTATCACTTCTGTGTCACTGTTAGAGGCACAGTATACTAACCTCGAAAAAGGGCATAGCAAAATAAATTTAAAATGGGTGGCGAAAGCCAAACACATTCTGGCTAGGCTTATAAATGCCCTAGGGCAGATAGCCTAGTATGAACCTATGAACAATATTTGAGGTCTCAATTAAAACAAAAAATGATCACACATACAGAGCAGCCTGATTACAAGGAAATGCAAGATTTGTTGCATGCAGCTGAACAAGTGGGAAAACATACTCTGCAATGTGGATTTGATTCATTGGAAGATGTTCTTCATTCCACATTGCTGCAGTCCTAACACTTGGGTAGTCCGCTGTCCCAGTCGGCCCGAATACCAAAGTATATGGCTGACGTCGGTCAAGGCGCATTAGTCTGACGTCAGGATGTCAGGGTACAAATGCGCATGACCGACGTCATATCCTCAGTCTTTTTTGCCGCACGGTCCGATGCAGAAGCAGTTTTGCGAGTGCAGGTTGGCGTTCTGAAATTTTCTGAAGTCGGAGTTTCAGACCGAATCAAAGTTGGCTAAGTACCCCGTTGGGGAATATTTTGTTTTTTTCTTGCCTCAGTATTTAACCGGATGTCAGAAAAAGTAAATAACTGTTTCTTGTGGGAAACAGATACCTCATAGGGATTACCATACCTTGTGTATACCTTGTTTAGGGCCTGAGCACGACGTTGTTGGATGTCGCTCTTGTGCTAGATTTAACAAACGCACTATAAAGAGAAGATTAGACTGTGCCAGGTTATTTTTTGGGAAGCGTAATTATAAAATGCCGTCGGATGCTCCGACGCCCGCTTCGTCCAAAAAGCGCAAGGACAAAGCAGCAAAGCCTAGGTTGGAAGAACCGTCAGTCCCGGACGTCGGTTCTATAGAAGGCTCAGTGGAGCCAGAGGTTCTGCCAGAAGTTTCTTTGGAGTCTCAGGGAGAGACTTTACTGTTACAAGATGTGTCCTCTCAGGAGGTAGGCCAGGCTGAAGGGGCTTCTCAGGTGGCTGTTCTCCCCTCTCTTCCTAAGGTGGTTAGGCCCTCCCCTTCTGTTTCCAAGGCTTCTTTGAGAGGCAGGCCAGGTTTAACTTCAGTGGGGGTCTCTCCTAGTTCTTCAGGATCTTTGCCTAAGAAACATATGCTTAAAATGGCAGAAGATTTGATTACTATGATTAGAGGTTCTATGCCCCCTCCTGATAAGAGGCCTAGGGTGGAACCTGAGCTTGAGAGTTTTGAGCAGTGTTCGAGGCTTCTGAGTCTTGGCGGAAGACTTGCAGGATTATCCTCCTTATTCTGATTCTGATGTGGATGATTCTACTCCTTGCTTCTCCTCCTGAGGATTTTTCTTTTCAGAGACTCTTCATTCCATGAGGGAGCATTTTAAATGGGAAGGTCAAGATTTCTCTGATTCCAGGAAGAGGCTTAGGGAATTTTTGTTTTTACCCCAGCACAGGCCTTTAGCTATACCTCCTGTTCTGGATGTGGTGGAAGATGTTTTTGCAGAGGCTTCCCTGAACCCTGATTCTTTGCCTCCTACCCCAGTTAAACCAGATAGGTATTATAGGGTGCCTGAAGCTCATAAGTATCTTTTTAAGAGTCCTAGGGCAGACCCAGAAACTGTTTCTCAGGGGCCTAAAGGTGTTAAGGCTTCTGTTAAAAATCCTGTTCCTCCTGATAAAGAGGCAAGGGCTTTGGATAGATGGGGAAAGAAGGTGTATACTTCCACTTTAGCCATGAGGGCTTTGAATTGCCAGTTCCACATGTTAAAATATCAAAATTATCTCCTTTCACAATTGAAGTCTAAGGTGGATGCTCTGGCGGAAGGTATTGAGTGTAAAGAGTTGCAAGATTTAGTTCATGTGTCTGAACAGGTGGGTAAGCATTCCTTGCAATGTGGTTTTGATGCTGTGCAGGCCTCTTCGAGGGTGGCTGCCACTGGTTCTGTTCTTCGTAGGCACGCCTGGCTGAGGGATCAGAATTTAGCTGAGCATGTTAAGACAAGGATTTTGGATGCTCCATTACAGTCTGACGTGTTGTTTGGTTCGCCTGTGGAAGCAGTTTTGAAGAAAATGGAGGACAAGGCTAAGTCTATGCAGACTGTTAAAGATTTTTTGCAGGTTCAGCCTCCGAAGTTTAGTAGAAATTGGCCTACTAAGGGATGGACATATCCTGCTTATGATTCCCAGTCTAGGGGTAGGTGTAGACGTGGTAGGGGCAGAGCTCAAGGTTCTTTTAGGCCTAGAACAGGGAGTTCACCTGCTCAGTCTTCTGGTGAGGGCAGGGGTCAGTCCTTTCGTAAACAGACCCAATGACCTGCCTTTTCAGCTGCCAGTGCTTTCTCGTCTGGCAGCACCTTTGGGAGGAAGGCTGGCACTTTTCAAAGAAAATTGGAGTTTAATTACCCAAGACAGATGGGTATTGGATATCATTCACCACGGTTACAGGCTTTATTTCCATACCTTGCCTCCTTTCAAAGGCATGCCAGACATTCCTCCTCTACAAAGAAAAGAGGCTCACAAGCAAATTTCTCTTACGCCAAATAGGGGCCATTCAGCCGGTTCCTGTGCCAGAAAGGGGCCTAGGATTTTATTCTCGCCTGTTCCTAGTACCAAAGAAGGGGAACACGTGGAGACCAATTTTGG
Organism: Protopterus annectens; assembly: GCF_019279795.1. Classification (NCBI taxonomy): domain Eukaryota; kingdom Metazoa; phylum Chordata; order Ceratodontiformes; family Protopteridae; genus Protopterus; species Protopterus annectens. The sequence goes on from NC_056744.1 coordinate 1,141,587,506, forward strand.
ATTTATCTATCCTCAACACTTATCTGGACATTCCCAAGTTCAAAATGTTGACGTTACAACAGCTTTTACCTCTGCTGGGCAAAGATCACTGGATGGTAACTTTAGATCTCAAGGAGGCTTACCTTCATGTACCTATCAGACTAAGTTGCAGGAAGTATCTGCGTTTTCGAGCTGGGAATTCCCATTATCAGTTCTCTGCATTGCCCTTTGGCTTATCTACTGCGCCCAGAGTATTCACAAAGGTTCTGGCTCCAGTGATAGCTTACTTCAGGCTAAAAGGAATACAAATCTATCCTTACTTGGGCGACTGCCTGATTCTGGCTCAAAAAGGAAGACCTTTTACAGCATTTGGAATATGTGATAGCAGTGCTAAGATGCCTGGGGTATTCTGTGAGCGAAATAAAGTCCAGTCTAGTACCCTCTCAAGACATGTGCTTTCTGGGTGTGAGACTGAATACAGCAACCCAGATGGCCTTTTTAACCCCGGACAAACAAAAGAATCTTTCCCTTTACTTCCATCAACTATCTCTTCAGTCTGGGCTGACTGCAAGGACAGTCCTTCAAGCCTTAGGGTTCATGGCATCTTGTATTCTGGTGCTTCCCAATGCCAAACTGCATATGAGGAAGCTGCAATGGTATCTCAAAAATGTATGGACACAGCACTGCCAGGATTTGGACACTGTCATTCAAATAATACCTTGCATTCAAAAGGAATTTTTGTGGTGGGCTCAGGAATGTCACCTAAACAAGGGACTCTGTGACCCGGCCAGAGGAGAGTCAGATTCTAACGACAGATGCCTCAGACATAGCTTGGAGAGCTCATCTGAATGGAAAGTGGATACAAGACAAGTGGCCTGCCAGACTACAGCATCTACATATCAACATGAAGGAGATGTTAGCAGTCCAGTTTGCATTAATGGCTTTCAAGGAGTTACTTCTTCCAGGGCAGGTGTTGATTCTAACAGACAACACAACTGTCATGTGGTACATCAACAAACAAGGGGGAACACATTCTTACCCTCTATGCAGGCAAGCAATGATTTTATGGGAAACTGCGCTCAGCTTGCAACTAACTCTTCAGGCAAGGTTTCTGCCGGGAGCACAGAACTCCTTAGCAGATGTGTTAAGCAGGCAAATCATGGATCCCCACAGTGGAAACTGGATCTTCATGTATTTCAGAAATTGACAGTGTCATGGGGAACTCCAGACATAGATCTGTTCGCTTCTCCACTAAACCACCAGCTGCCAAAGTTTTGCACGAAAAGGTTTCATCACACAGCTTGGAAAGTGGATGCTCTTTCTTTCAGTTGGAAAAATCTTCATGTGTATGCCTTTCCACCTCTGCCTCTTCTCCCAAAGGTACTCCTAAAGGTCAGACAAGACAAGCCAAGGATGATTTTAATAGCTCCAGATTGGCCTCGGCAACACTGGTACCCATTACTGAGGAGTCTGGTAAGGAAGCCTCCATGGCCTTTACCTTTGATTCCACACCTATTGTCTCAGAGGGACGGTCATCTACTCAATGTCAAGCTTCACTCTCTTTATCTAACAGCCTGGCATATTCTGTTTTGAAACACAGCAGGTCTCAACTTCCTCAACAAGTTTTGAATGTGATTATGGAAGCCAGAAGACCTAGTACAAGGAAAGTGTACGCAGAAAAATGGAAGAGATTTTTATTTTGGAGTGCAGCAAAGAATTTGGAGGTTTCTGAGCCTAATCTGAGTGTGGCTCTTCAATATTTTACTGAGTTATTGGACAAAGGTTTGTCTTTCTCTTCCATTAAGATTCATGCTGCAGCAATTTCAGCTCACTATGATTGTGACCCACCATTGTTTTCTCATCCTTTGTTCAAGCAATTTCTTAGAGGGGCAAAGAATATAAGACCCCCACGTAGAGCTCCTACTCCTGCTTGGGATCTCAATTTTGTGTTGGAGAAACTTACTCTACAACCTTTTGAGCCTGCGGCTACTGCTGAGTTGAAATACTTGTCATGGAAGACTGCTTTTTTGTTGGCCATTACTTCTGCAAGAAGGGTTTCTGAATTGCAGGCCCTTATGGCGGTTGAGCCTTTTTTGATTTTCCATAAGGATAGGGTATCATTACGTACTAATCCTTCCTTTATGCCTAAGGTGGTTTCTAGTGTGGCTTTAAACCAAACTCTTCATTTGCCTACTTTTTATGCAGATCCCCAAAATAAGGGGGAAAAGATTTTGCACACTTTAGATGTACACAGGCAGTTGCGTTATTAAGCAGGACTAAGGATTTTAGGCAGTCTCAGCAGTTGTTTCTTTTGCTTTGAGTTCTCAGGGCAAGCCTGTGTCAAAACACACTATTTCTAAGTGGATTGGGTTTTGCATTGCATTTTGTTATTCCCATCATGGCAAGGAGATTCCAGCTGGGATTAGGCCTCATTCCACTAGGGCTACTGCCACTTCAACAGCATTTCTAAGGGGGGTGGCAACTAAGGATATTTTGGAGGCAGCTACTTGGAGTTCAGTGCATACTTTCTCTAAGCATTACCACCTTCCTCTCTACTCTAAATCTAGGGCTGGTTTTGCCACGGCTATTTTGCAGGGCATGTTGACAGCTCCTGCTTCTTTATGATTTGCCAGCCTCCCTTACCTCTGCTTTGGGATTCTACCCAAGTGTTAGGACTGCAGCAATGTGGAATGAAGAACATAGTACAGTTTTGTACCTACCATAAATGTAGATGTTCGAAGATCCACATTGCTGCAGTCCAATTTACCCTCCCTCCTTCCCCTCTGTTTAGGGGTGGTTGTGTGGGTGGGGTTATACTCTTGTAAATTTGTATATATTGTACATATATTTGGTGCAGGAGTGTTTGGTGTTTTTTGGTTTTGGCCTTATCTTTTTAGGGTCTTCTGACATCTGGGGCAAGAAAAGACTGTGAGGATATGACGTCTGTCATGCGCATTTGTACCCTGACGTCCTGACGTCAGCCTAATGCGCCTTGACCGACGTCAGCCATATACTTTGGTATTCGGGCCGACTGGGACAGCGGACTACCCAAGTGTTAGGACTGCAGCAATGTGGATCTTCGAACATCTACATTTATGGTAGGTACAAAACTGTACTCTTCTTGTAGAGCAGCAGTGACAGTGTCTGTCATACGTAGGCATGCTTGGTTAAAAGAACAAACTTTAGCTGATCATGTAAAAGCAAAATTATTGGATGCACCTTTACAGCAGGATGTTTTATTTGGTGTAAAAGCAGAAGAGGTTTTAAAGAAAATGGAGGATAAGGCAAAATCTTTGCAGACTGGTTTTTTTTTACAGGTTCAACCCCCTCGTTTCAGCAGAAATTGGCCAACCAAAAACTGGTCCTTTCCAGCTTCTGCCAGACCAGAGGGGCAAATACAGACGCCCAAGGTGCAGAGGTCAGCCACAAGGCTTTTACAAGCCTCGACAATGGGGTGCCACAACCCAGAAAGGAGGAGAACACAGGTCTCAAACTACCAGGAGACAAACTACGACTTACCCCTCAGACTAACCAGCAAAACCCTCTTGGCAGCTCCCTTGGGGGGAAAACTAGCTCTTTTTGCAGACAATTGGCACATCATCACAAGACAAATGATGGCAACAAAGACCCAACTCTCTGCAAGACAAATTCTGCAGGCCTTGGGATTCATGGCATCTTGCATACTACTAATACCATTTGCAAAACTGCATATGAGGAAATTACAATGGTACTTGAAAAGTGTATGGACTCTGCATAGCCAAGCTTGGAAACAATACCACTCATTCCCTGCCTTTAATGGGAGTTTCTATGGTGGGTACAGGCATGTCACCTCAACAAGGGTCAGCCTTTCACCTTATCCACAACCAGGCAAACTGACAACAGATGCATCGGACTATGCCTGGGGAGCACACATGGCAGGGCAGTGCATTCAGAGCAAGTGGACTTCAGATCAGCGACATCTGCATATCAATCAAAAAGAAATGCTAGCAGTACAGAATGCCCTAACAGCTTTCAAGGACCTTCTACACCCAGGACAACTAATAATGAAGACCGACAATACCACAGTAATGTGGTACACAAACAAGCAAGGGGGCACACATTCCTAGCCTCTGCAGGCAAGCAATGACCCTGTGGAACACTGCACTGTCTTACCAGGTTCAATTACAAGCACAATTCCTGCCAGGAAAGAAAAACACATTGGCAGACTACCTAAGCAGAAACGTCATGGATCCACATGAATGGAAACTAGATCCACAAGTATTTGCAATGATAGCTCAAAAATGGGGACGCCCAGACATCTGTTTGCAAGCCCCCACAACCAGCAACTTCAACAATTTTGCGCAAGGACCTTCCATCCATTAGCTTGGAAAGTGGACGCCCTCTCATTCAGTTGGAAAACATTAACAGTGTATGCCTTCACTCCACTGCCTCTTCTAGCAAAGGTACTGCTGAAAGCCAGATTAGAGAGGCCACAAATGATGCTCGTTGCACCAGACTGGCCACGCCAGCATTGGTATCCAATTTTAAGGAATATGGCCCACGGCCCGCCATGGATTTTGCCACAAATTCCTCACCTGCTCACCCAGCGAGACCATCAGATTCTACACAGCCAGCTCAAGACTTTAAACCTGGCTGCATGGCAAATTACCTAAACAGCCAGCCAAGAACTTTATCCAAAGCCGTTATGGATGTCATTTCTGGAGGCCAGGAGGCCCAGCACCAGGAAAACCTATTCAGACAAATGGAAAAGATTTTGCGCCTGGAACCAGGCTAAAGGCCTTAATCCCCTTGATCCAAACATCCCTCAGATTCTACAATATTTAACTGAGATGTTACACAAAGGACTTTCCTTTTCATCCATTAAGATCCATGCCTCAGCAATTTCAGCTCATTACAGCACGGATCCTCTATTCTCACATCCACTCCTAAGACGGTACCTCAGAGGGGCTAAGAACTTAAGAACGCCAAGGAGAGCTCCAACACCTACTTGGGATCTCAATTTTGTTCTGGAAAAGCTTACACTGCCGCCCTTTGAACCAGCTTTTTCAGCCGATTTAAAAAAATTTTCATGGAAAACTGCCCTACTTCTAGCAATAACCTCAGCTAGAAGAGTCTGAGCTACAGGCACTAATGGCAGTGGAGCCTTTCCTCATTTTTCATCAAGACAGAGTCTCTCTACGAACTTACCCTTCCTTTATGCCAAAGGTGATATCCAGTGTGGCCCTAAACCAAACCATTCACTTGCCTACCTTCCCAAATCCCTAGAACAAAGGAGACTCCTGCACTCTTTGGATATTCACAGGCAATTACGTTACTACTTGGATAAAACTAAGGCTCTCAGAAAAACTGACCAGCTCTTTGTAGCCTATGCTACTGGATCACAAAGAAAAGCTAACTCAAAACAGAACATTTCTAAATGGATAGGGCATTGCATACGTTTCTGCTACTCGCATCATGGGAAACCAGTACCTGCTAACAGTAGGTCCCACTCCGCCAGGGCTACAGCTACATCAGCAGCCTTTCTCAGGGGAGTGCCAACCAAGGATATTCTGGAAGCTGCAACTTGGAGTTCAGTGCACACCTTCACCAAACACTATTATCTGCCTCTATACTCTAAGACTAGAGCTGGTTTTGCCACTGCAGTTTTGTAGGGCCTACTAGCTTCTTCTAACCCTGTGACTCACCTCCCATCCTTAGCTTTGGGATTCAACCCAAGTGTGATGACTGCAGCAGGTTAACACGATGAACATAGTACAGTTTTGTACCTACCATAAATGTAGATGTTAGTGTTCACCCTGCTGCAGTCCAGGTTACCCTCCCTCCCTCCCCTCTGAAACAGCTGAACTTATCTCTACCACTCTATCCTATACTACCTCTGTGGTGTATTTGCTTGTGCTTCAGCTTTTTGTTTTTATATAGCTATATGTAGGTATATATATATATATATATATATATATATATATATATATATATATATATATATATATATATATAATTTTATAATTTTTTTTTTGCCTACCTATTGGGGGCACCTGACATCTGGGGCAAGAAAAACTGAAGAAAATGGCGTCTGATGCATTTTGTATACCCCTGGCGCACTGACATCCCAGAAGAAGCGACAGCAACTGACGTCGGACCAAGGCTTTGGAACTCATGCCGACTGCGGGACCGCCTGACGGCAGGATAACCCAAGTGTAATGACTGCAGCAGTGTGAACACTCCATCTACATTTATGGTAGGTACAAAACTGTACTTTTTGTGGTACATAAGCAGGGGAGAACCCATTCCTACCCACTCTGCAGATTAGCCATGGTTTTGGGGGAGACTGCCTTGAACAACCAAGTGCTCCTACCAGCTCAATTCCTGCCAGGCAAACTAAACTGACAGACAACTTGAGTGGAAATCTAATGGACCTGCACGAGTGGAAACTGGAACCTAAATCATTCAAGCTGCTGATCCACAGGTGGGGGGCACCAGAGGTGGCCCTCCACTTCCCCCCAGAACTTTTAATTGAGCAAATATTCCACCCGAACTCCCCACAGCCAAACATGGAAAGTGGATGCTCTGCCCATTATAATGGAAGACCTCTCAATCTCTCTCCCTCTGCCCCTCTTCTCAAACGTTCTACTAAATATCAAACGAGGCAGTCCTGATTGCACCAAGCTGGCCACGCCAGCACTGATACCCACCTTTGCTCATTCTGACATTTCTGCCACCTTGACACGTGCCTCAGACCCCCTCCCTGCTGTCCCAGCAGGCGGGCCAGATTTTGCATAGTCAGTTACAAACCCTGAACCTAGCAGCCTGGTTCATCCCCTGAACCCTCAGTAAACAGGTGCTGGATGTCTTCCTGGAGACAAAAAGGCCTATTACTGCAAATCCTATTCGGAAAAGACTGTTCTTGGAGCCAGTCTCAAAGAATGGACACATGTGCTCAGCATACCTCCTATACTAGATTACTTAACAGAAATGTCCAACAAAGGCCTATCCTTCAATTGAGATTCATGCCTCTGCTATCTCAATCTCATTATAATGAGCCACGCCTCTTCTCTCATCCTCTGCTCAAACAGTTCTTGAGAGGAGCCAGAAATATAAGACCCCCCCCCCCCCCCCCCCAGGTGAGCTCCCACTCCAGCCTGGGACCTTAACTTTGTATTGGAAAAAACTCACTTCCACCCTTTCAACCTGCTGCTTCAGCAGATTTGACCTTTTTCTCCTGGAAAACTGCTTTACTCCTAGCCATCAATTCAGCAAGAAGAGTGAATTGCAGGCCCTTATGGCCATGGAACCCGTCATTTATCTTCCATGCTGGCAAGGTTCCCTCAGGACTAACCCATCATTTATGCCAAATGTTATCTAGTCTTGCTTTAAACTTGTCCATTCATTTGCCAACTTTTTTCCCTACTCCTCAGAATACAGGGGAAAGGATCCTCCACTCCCTTGACGTCCACAGGCAGCTTAGGTTCTATGTGGACAGGACTAAACCTTTCTGAAAATCTGACCAGCTGCTAGTCTGTTTGGCTACAGGGGCAGAGTGCAAACCATTTCTACATTGGTAGCACACTGCATCCATTTCTGCTGCAAACATCATGGGAAACCTGCCCCACACGGGATCAGAACACATTTCACTAGGGCTACGTCAACCTCTGCAGCATTTCTTAGGGTAGACCCTGCCAGGGACATCCTGGAGATCTGTGCACACCTTCAAGCATTGCCACTTACCTATCTTTTCTAAATCCAGAGCTGGATTTGTTACAGCAGTCTTACAGGGCCTGCTTGCCAGCCCTAATGCTTCTTGACTGCCTCTACCCATCCTCAGCTTTGGGAATCAACCCAAATGTGATGACTGCAACAGTGAAACATGAACATAGTACAGTTGTGTACACTTGACATAAATGTAGATGTTGGTGTATTCACGGTTGCAATTCTGGTACCCTCCCTCCAGCCCCCTGACTTCTCTTACTTCTACCTATCCTTTTGTTCGGCATACCTTATGTCCTTGGTATTTGCATTTTGCTGGGGGTGTTCCACAGCATGTACTTTAGGGGGCTTCTGACATCTTGGGAAAGAAACTGATGTGATGGTGTCTGCTGTATGATGTTATTCGTGTTTCACTTTTGCAGTCATTACACTTGGGTTATCCTGCTGGCAGGCTACCCTCAGTCTGCCTCTATTCCAAAGTCTAGGTCTAACGTCTGTTGCTGTCACCTCTTCCCTGGCGTCAGTGCACCAGGGATATAAAAGATGCAGCCGTCACAGTTTTCTTCAGCCATTCCTGCCGCGCGGTGCCCGAAGCATAAACAGTTCGCAAGTACCGGTCGGCCGACTCCTGAGATTTTCTTGTTTGAATTTCAGATCCGAACACTGCATTAAAAGCCAAGTACCTCTTTGGGGAAACTTTTTTCTTGCTCCAGACAGATGTCAGAAAAAGTTAATTGTATTTCTTGAGAAGCAAATTCCTCATAAGGACTTCATCATACTTACTGTTTTCCTTGCCTAGGCCCTGACCACGGTGTTGCTAATTGTCTGTTTTGTGCTAGATTTAACCAACGCACTATTAAGCGTCTGTACGATTTTGCATTACACTATTTTAGCAGAAGATTTAATTATACCATGTCAGCGGATAGCCATCCGACTACCGGATTTCACAAGAAACTAAAAGAAGAGGACAGGCATCCGAGGTCCAAAACAGACTATGCTTCTAAGCCAGTTGCCGGCTCTCAATGAGGTGCCTTCACAGCCCCTGACGGCCGCTACTTTAGACACAGGCTACTACAGACTCCCACGTGGAGTCGCCTAGGCCACTGGAAGGTCAAGGTATTGGACCTTCTGAGACTATTCCCTCAGATGGGTCCGGAGCCGGTGAGCAGGCATCGGCTTCGGAGGGTGTTTTCAGACCTACTCAATTATACATTAAAACGACTTCAGCTTCAAAGGCAAAGAAATAAAGCACCCTTAAAGACAAAGAAACAAGTACAACAGCCTCATGGACAGGCCTCCATGCCCAAAAAACAGATGCTCAAAATGGCCGAAGACTTAATTACTTTGATCAGGGGTTCCTATCCCCACCTGATAAAAGGCCTAGGCAAGAGACAGAATATTAATCTTCAGATCAGGTTTCCATTTCATCTGATTTCTCTTCTGATCAGGAATACTCTTCCTCCCTATGAGGATTCTGATGCTGAAGAATCTATCCCTTCAGCCTCTCCTGAGGATTATTCTTTTGGGGAAACCTTGCATACCATGAGGGAGCATTTCCACTGGGAGAGCCAAGATTTTTCAGAATCTAAGAAAAGGCTCAGACTTCCTTTTACTACCACAACACAGGCCCCTAGCTGTTCCACCTGTTAGACATTGTTGATGTATTTTCAGAGTCCAGTCTGAACCCTGACTTCCTTACCTCCAGCTCCTGTTAAGCCGGACAGGTACTACAGGGTTCCCGACTCTCATCAATTCCTTTTCAAAAACCCTGCTGCTGACCCAGAAACTAACTCTTAGGGTCCCAAAGGGGTCAAGGCTTCTGTTGCAAAATACCCTACCCCCTCTGACAGGGATTCTAGGGCATTGGACAGATGGGGGAAAAAAGATTTACACTTCCGCTACCTTGGCTATAAGGGCTTTAAATTGTCAGTTTCATATGCTCAAATATCAGCAATATATTATGTCACTGCTTCAACAGAAAATGTTGACAAATTCTGAATGTGCAGAAAACAAATGCAGGATTTATTGCATGCAGCTGAACAAGTTGGGAAGCCTACTTTGCAATGTGGTTTTGATTCTTTGGAGGCCTGCAGAGCTGCTGTTAAGGGTTCTGTCCTCAGGAGACATGCTTGGTTAAAGGAACAGTGTCTGCCTGATCATGTCAAAGCAAAATTATTAGATGCCCCATTACAGCATGATACTCTGTTAAAGCAGAAGAGGTGTTAAAGAAAACTGAGGACAAAGCTAAATCTATGCAAACTGTTAAGGATTTCTTACAGGTTCAGCCTCCAAGATTTATCAGACACTGGCCTACAAAGAATTGGTCCTTTCCAGTGTCAGACAGACCACAAAGTGGGAGACACCCAAGAGGCAGATCCCAGCCCCAAGGTTCATACAGGTCTAAACAGTGGGGTGCTTCTACCTCCAAAAGTGGAGAAGACAAATCACAACCATATAGGAAGCAGTCCCAATGACTTCCCCCTGCCTGCACCAAGCACTTATCTTCTGTCAGCACCTTTAGGGGGAAAACTAGCACTTTTTTCTCAAAACTGGCACATAACCCAGGACAAATGGGTCCTAGGCAGCGTCACAAGGCTAAAAGTTTCACTTCCATACCCTGCTAAGGACAAACGGTTGGCCAGACCTTCCAAAACATCAATGGGCAGAGGCACAAGTCTCATCCCTCATGGACATGAGGGCCATTCAACAAGTACCAGAGCAAGAGTAGGGATTCAAGACTGTTCTTGGTACCAAGAAAGGACAAGACCTGGAGACCAATATTGGACCTATCTATTCTAAACACATTTCCGGATATAACAAAATTCAAAATGCTTACTCTACAGCAACTTCTGCCCATGCTGGGCAAGAAGTCTTGGCTTGTGACTTTAGATCTAAAAGAGGGTTACTTGCATGTCCCAATCAGACAAACATGCAGAAGATACCTCAGATTCAAAGCTGGCTCAATGCACTACCAGTTCTCTGCACTGCCATTTGGCTTATCTACTGCGCCCAGGGTCTTCACAAAGTGCCTGGCACCAGTAATTGCCTTCTGCAGACAAAGAGGAATACAAATATATCCTTACTTGGATGACTGCCTCATTCAAGCAGAGAACAAGGACATTCTACTACAGCATTTGACTTTGTAAAGAGATTTCTAACAGTCCTAGGGTACACAGTCAACTAAAAGAAATCAAAACTAGTACCCTCTCGAGATAATATTCCTTGGTGCAAGCTTGAATACAACTGCACCAGACAAAGCCAACTGACTACCTGTTTCAACCTGTTGGCAAGAAAGGCCCAGTTATTTGCAGGAAAAATTCTGTAGGCTTTGGGCTTCATGGCATCCTGCATTCTACTAATTCCATATGTGAGACTGCATATGAGGAACTTCAATGGTACCTAAAAAGTGTTTGGACTCACCATTGCCACAGCCTGGAAACAATTACTCTCATTCCCTGCCTGCAACAGGAGTTTGTTGGTGGTCGAAGGCTTGTCATTAGAACAAGGGACAGCCATTCACTTTACCCCCAGCCAGGCAGACATTAACAATGGATGCATCAGATTATGCCTGGGGGGCCCACATGGCAGGAAGATGTATTCAAGGCACATGGTCCACAAACAAATCCATCTACATATCAATCAAAAAGAGGTGCTAGCTGTTCAGAACGCCCTGACAGCCTTTAAGGACCTACTTCATCCAGGACAACTACTGATAGACTGACACGCCACGGTAGTGTGGTATATAAAGCAGGGAGGCACTCATTCTTACCCCTTTTGCAGATTAGCCATGACTTTGTGGGGCATACCATTGACTTACCCAGTATATCTGCAGGCACAATTCCTGCCAGGAAAGATAAATACTCTGGCAGACTAAGCAGAAACCTCATGGATCCCCACGAGTGGAAATTGGATCCACAAGTCTTCAGCATAAGGAAATGGGGATGCCCGGTTATAGATCAATTTGCCTCTCCTCACAACTACCAACTAAAAAGATTCTGCACAAGGCCTCATCACAGACAAGCATGGAAAGTGGACACCCTATCTTTCAGCTGGAAAAGCTTAGCAGTATATGCCTTTCCTTCACTGCCTCTCCTCCCCAAGGTACTCCTAAAGGTCAGACAAGATAAGCCAAAGATGATACTGATTGCCCCAGTCAGCACTGGTACCCAATCCTAAGGAACTTGTTTCAATGCCCGGCTTGGACCTTGCCTCAGATACCTCGTCTACTATCCCAACAAAGCAATCAGATCCTGCACAACCAATTAAAGACCTTAAATCTGGCAGCATGGCAGATAATGTAGTGATACAAAACGCGATTCTCACTAAAGCTGTAATGGATGTCCTTTTGGAGGCCAGAAGGCCTAGTACCAGAAAATCTTACACTGGAAAATGGAAGAGATTCTGTGCTTGGAACCAGGCACAAGGAATTGACACAGCTGTACCAAATATTCCTCAGATTTTGCAATATGCCTCTGCCATTTCGGCTTATTACAATAGAGCCACCAATCTCTTCTCATCACTTAAGGCAGTACCTCTGAGGAGCCAAAAACTTAAGGCCTCCAAGGAGATCACCAATACCTGCATGGGACCTTAATTATATTTTGGAAAAAGTCACCCTGCCTCCTTTTGAACTAGCTGCTACAGCTGAAAGTTTTTATCTTGGAAAGCAGCTCTGCTCCTAGCAATAACCTCTGCAAGATGAGTCTGTGAGCTACAGGCTCTCATGGCTGTGGAACTTTTTATGCACACAGGGTTTCTCTGAGGACAAACCTGACATTTATGCCTAAGGTAGTGTCCAGTGTCGCCCTTAACCAAACTATTCATTACTTTTTATCCAAACCCACAGAATAATGGGGAGAGAATTCTGTATTTTTTGGGCATACACAGTCAGCTACGCTTCTACTTGACAGAACCAAAGCCTTCAGAAAGACAGAGCAACTACCAGTGGCATATGCTGCAGGATCACAAGGAAAGGCCATCTCAAAGCAGACTATTTCAAAGTGGATAGGCCACTGCATTTGTAAAGCAGTGGAATTACACCACTTGACTTTTACAACAGCAAAGCTCTATATTTCATATATTGTGGATCCAACATGGTAAAAGCCCTTCATTGAAGCTGCTGTTTAGAAGCTGTCTTTCTGCCATTTTGGTTGTTTAGCCAGTTTTGAATACTCAAATGAAATACTAATACCTGTGGTGCAACACTCTTCCAATATTTATATTGTTCTGAGCGTTCTTTAGCAGAATTCACTTTTTCTGGGTCATGGAAAAAGCGACAGCATCTGAAGCAGAACTCCTAAGACTCTGGAATTCAGGCCGACTGAGGGCTACCTGCAGGCAGATAACCCTAATGTGATGATTGCAACTGTGAATACAACCATGAATACACTTAATATCTACGTTTATGCTAAGTGTACACAACTGTATTATGTCTTTTTCCATGTTGCAGTATTCCTTTCTTGCCCTCCTACCCCCCTCTATGACCTTTTCCCTATCTGGATCACATCTTTCAGCTTACTTTGGACTGTTGCAGCAAAAAAAAGTTGTCAGTTGCTGAGAGCAGGGTAAAACACTTCTTTAATAGACCACAAACAGTATAGGTAAGCACTTTCGCAGTTGCCTGCTTCCTCAGACCTTAATACAAAGACAGTTAATTAAGATGCATTTATGCATTACTACAGGCAATGATAATTTTCATGAGGCAGATTCCTTTTTCTAAGAACAGGTTTTAGAGACTGCACTGTTCAGACGTGGATATGCTTTAAAATTAGTTATCCACCTGAGTTCCACACAGTTTCCTTACTTGCATCATTTTCTCAAGTTTTCTAAACTTTTTTGTAGCACTAGGAATTTAAAACTATGGTTGTCTTCTGCTTCTAAGACCTGCTTCGCCAGTGCATTAGTCAATTTCTTATTACGTATATCATTAAGTTGTTCCAGTATCCTCTCCAACATCCGATTTTTGTTTTTCCAACATGGAAACATTCACGTAGTTTACATTTAGCCATATATACTATGTTTTTAGTGGAACAATCTGCATAGAATGAGAGTCCTATAGGCTCCTTAGAAATTGGATGCATCACCATACTGTTGTCTGAGCTTTCAGTTCTGAGGTCTGTGCTTGCGGACGTTATGTTTATGGTCCATGCGTGTGATGTGTCGCACCTTTCAGCAGCCAGGTTAAAGCTTTTGCATAGGCGCCGGACATTCGGGTTGCCTGAGGAGGAGGATCCCACATGTTATAATATTGCAACATGGAGGAGAAAAACATTGGTTATGGTAAGATTTTACACAACTATTTTTTTTTTTCATTTAGTAGGTCAATGGACAAGTGTTGCCCAAAGTAGATCATTGGGGCATGGGTCAGTCAGGGCCATTGTTCATATTGCTTTCAGTGGAGGTTCAGTTTTTTTCTGTTTCCCCCTCAGAGCAAGAAGGGGGCATGCAGCAGGCCTGCTTCCAGGGATTCGGGATAAGTACCTTGGTCATGGAACGTTTTTTCCTTGTGCTATAACTTCTGATAGGACTTTTTAGTGGCTTTATAAAAGGTTGACCATTGTTTTGAGGAGGGGAAAGCAAATCCGCCAAAGAAGTATCATTTATAGCTTTTCTTTTGTCTAGGCTTCGAGCATGAAGTACACCATTTTCTTAGTGTGCTAGTGCATTGACTGGACTGTGCAGCATTGTGAACTACCTAAGTAGAGGGGCTGGGATGAAGCATTGCCCATGCTGTGGCATTGGCTGAAGCCTTTGTTAGCTACTTGAAGGCTAAACATCTGGGGGGGGGGGGACTATATGGAAACAGCCTTTTTGGTCTAGGATTCTGCTAGGCCATAAGACACAAAGGTCAGGAAAGTGCATGCATTGTGTTGGAGTAGGTTATGATTCCTTTAGAAGCAGTCTTGCTATTTGACAGTCTGAGGAAGAACCCATGTCGCTTTTTGCAAACGAGAGGGTGATTAGGTTAGTGGAGCAGATAAAGGTATTTTGCCTGTCCACGGGCCATAAGACTGCTACCCCACTGAGCCCCACAATGAATGTTTTCTAGCTTGCCTCAACTTAAGTTCGGCTGTTCCTCCATCCAGCTTCATTACCCAGGCTGCTTTGCATGATCTTTGGCAACTGGCACAGGAGTTTTTAGGGTGTTTGTCCAGACTGTGCTTTGTAATTCAGTAGGATCAGACTGCTAAAAAGGTGATTGAACCAATCCCCAGGTGTGCCTTATTTTTAGAGGCAGATGAGCCGGCATATAAAACACTGTCTTCGCACATTTTGATGAGACTGTCTCTTGTTTCAAAGGGTCTTTGTATACACTCTTCACAGGATGAAGCTGCAAATGGGTGGCGAGGGAAGTCCTCATATGCCCAATTAAGGCATCAGCACTTCATGGCTTTCTGTACCTAAGCAGCTTGCTGTGCATGCAGTCTGGCTCCATCATTGCCCTGACAAATGCATCCTCCAAACCTTCAGACTCCGTCCTCTGCTCATTACAACCATGACACTCAACCCCCCCGCCTTTTTTTTTTTTTTTTTTTACAGGATCCAAAATTTGTGCAGGCTGTAATACAGGAGCACCTTGTGTGCAATAGTTGCTGGTGTTTGGTTCTAGCAAGTGGCTCTGTCCATAAATCCTATTACCAGTGAGAGAAGTAGGGTGCTTGACCACTTTGGAAGACTTGCATTTCTTATCTTGGCCTTTAGAACCCTTGACTTCTAGGACTACATACTGATAAATCTCTAGGGCAGCTGAAGTCTAAAGCAAAAGGGGTCAAGGACATGAACTAAGAAGGGAGATCATTGCAAACTAAACTAACTTAATGAGTTGGGTACCTGTTTGATCCAGTTTTCGAAAAATGCAAGCAAACCTGTTTAAACCTTCATAATTTGCCACAGGCACCATCACACAGCCAGCCGGATTCTTTCCATACAGACTGTAGTCTCTCTCCAGGCTTCTCAAGGCTCCTCAAGTCTTGCACTGTTGGAATTCATAGGCCTATCTGATTCTGACTGTAGGATCTGTGGCAGCTGATGTCAAGCCAGGTTCTACACTACTACTTCAGTGGAATCCGTCCATTCTGCGGTACATGAGGTGTAAATGTTAAATCTCATCAAACTCTCCAAGATGTGCAGACAGCATATTTTATGGTGGAAGTGAGCAACCAGTGAGCTTTATTTCAACTGCTGATTTCTCAAGTATTTGAGAATGTTGCACTTGGCAAACACTGAACAGGAAACTCTAAAAGATGTTTTTCACTCCAGTTTGTGCTTTGACCGATTTAAATAGGTTCATCGGTTCAAAGGTGCCTACTAGGCTAATGGCCCTGGGGCCGTTGCAAGCCTGGCCATATGATTTCCCTGGCATTGTGCTACTCTACCTTGGTTCCCAGTGCCTCTGTCGAGTAGAGCCACTGGCGTTATCCCTGGGGTGAATTTTCCATTTCCCATCCTTGATTTCTCTTGAGGGTTAACAAGGTGCTCTGACATATATGGGAAGTCTATTCCATAGCATGGGCAGTCTCTGGGTTATGAACCTGTCCCTCCATTACGTTCTGTTTGTGGTAATGAGATTTAGGTCTCTGGAGCATGTTATGTGGAAGGGATTGTGATTTCTTTAGATGTAGTATTTCTAACTGAGCTGGGCCGGACATGGCTTTAAGTCGAGCAGAGATCGCCTCAAAGTAGATGATATGAGATGGAGAATAGTTTTGAGTTTTTTCAATTTGTCCATATAGGACAAGTGATTAAGGCCTAGGATCCTCGTTGTGAGGGACTTTTGCAGCCTCTCCAGTTGCAAGTGTGTAGTGAGGTACATGCCAAATGGGGCATTTTACTCGATTGGCCTACTGAGAGAAGAGTAGAGAATACCTTTTTCTTTCTGGATGCAAAACCTTTAGTAGAGAGATGTGCCACATAGGACTTTCTGACCACAGTGGCAATGTGATGCTCAAGAGGTTGCTGTCAACCTGTGTTGCTAAATCTTAATGCCTTCTCTGTGCAGTGGACTACCATCAGTGTGGGAATTCATGGGAAACGGGTTTTTCCCAAAAGGGATGACCATGTTTTGGCATTGAGCGTAAGGCCGTGGTTCTTAAACCAGTCATTGGTCTCGGTGAGGCCATTCTGTAGGATTTCAACATCACTTGGAATTAATGGCTCCCAAATTGCAATAGCCTGACTGTCAGCCTAAGTCTTTATGTTGGTCTGTGCTTCAGAGAATTGGATACCAATCAGGAGTGAACCCAGCTCCAAACCCTGTGAGACTCCACTTCTGACTAGTTGGCAGTCTGACTTGGAGTCAGAACCCACATTGTGAAAGTGGCCATCTGTGAGCCACTTTGCAACCCACCTAGTAATATAGGGGTTGATGCCTATTTTGGTGAGTTCTACGATTCTTGAGTGGGGAATGGTATCAAAGGCTTTGGCCAGATCAAGGGGAAAACTAGTGTACCAACTTTTTCTCAACATTTTCTGGAAGTCATAAATTCCAATGCCTTGGATCAACTTATCCACACCCCCACCAGGGGCAGCAATATCCTAGACCTGGTCATTACCAACATGGGTGACCGGTGTTCCACACCAAAGGTCAATTCCTCTGTCATATCTTGACCACAAGCTAATCACCCTAGACACTCCCCCCATTAGGGAAACTACCATAAATTTCTCCAAAACCAACTTTGCGCTTAAGACAGAAGTGGCAAACTTCACCACACCCATGCAGACGGACAATAGAGGTACGACTGAATCCTACACAATTGCACTTTATAAGCACTTGGGAGTGCATGGATCGTGCTATCCCTAAGAGAACTAAGATGCTGTCCTCAAAATAACTGGAGCCAGTCTGGTGATCCTCTGCCATAAACTCTACAACAGAAGAAAAACTTGCAAAAAAAAGTAAAATCCCATGGTTGGAAGAACTTCCTTTGTCAGCCTCTGTAAGAAGCTGAGATCCCTCATAAAATGCTCCAAAGCTAGCTAAGGAAACAATTGCCATGGATTCTAGCCACAAAGCATTCTATAGCTGTCAATCTCAATGGTAACACTCGGATCTGCTCCAAGTTGCAGCACAATGGCATTAAATATACAGAACCAACTGATATTGCCAACATCCTGGCAGATGGGATCAGTACTAACTTTACCCCCCTTTTACCCACTAAAGGGCCCATCTCTCTACCAGGAGAATGCAACGTTCCTGTAATCACAGCTGCACAGGTAAAAAAACACTCCAAAGCCAAGAACACAGCATCCATGGGACCTGACAACATCCCAGGCTGCGTTCTACATGAACTAGAGCGAATTGGCACCCCACCTAAGTACCATTTTCAGTCATAGCCTCACCTCGGGCTTTGTGCCTACTGAATGGCGCACAGCGACTGTTCTCCCACTCCACAAAGGGGGGAGCCACCAAAGACCCCAGGAACTACCACCCCATTAGCCGGACGAGCCTGGTCTGCAAGGCCATGGAACGAATCATCATGGAACTTATAAACAAAGACATTGGTAATCTCCAAACTCTGGACCCCACCCAGTTCGGGTTTGTAAAAGGCAGATCATGTGTCCTAAACCTGATAGACTTTTTTGAAGCGGTCCCCAAAGCTGTTGACAAGGGTAAGGTGGTTCACACAGCCTATCTAGATCTTGCCAAGGCTTTCAACACCATCCCCCACTCTGGAATTATAGATGAACTCACTAAACTTGGTATAAATCCTTGTCACAAGTTGGGTTGCCATCTGGCTCACTGACGGAATGTACAGTGTGAAAGTAGCAGACTCCAAGTCAGACTTCAGACCAGTGGAGTACCGCAGGGTTCAGTCCTGGGTCCTCCCCTGTTGGCCTGTACTTCGGAGTAGATGATACCAAACAGAAGGTCCTTGGCTAACAAAGTTTGCAGATGACTGCAAACTAGGAGTAATAATCAAAACTCCTAATCATGTGGACATCCTACAAAAGGGCCTCCCTGAGACAGATGCCTGGTGTCAAAGCCATAGCCTCAAGCTCAATGCCAAAAAGTGCATGGTCATCCCCTTTGGTAAAAACTCTTTACCCATGAACTACCACATAGGCAGTAGTAAACTTAACACCGAAAGTGTGATGAGACCTTGGGGGACAGGTGGATAGTAGTCTCTCCTTTGATCACATCGCCACAGTAGTCGGGGGAAATCCTTCTACGCAGCACACCTAATCAAAAAAGGCTTCTCATTCAGGAAAGAGGTCCTTGTTCCCCTCTACTCGTCACTCGTTAGACCCATTATAGAGTACAACGCCCCTTTTGGCATTTACCTCACAAGACATCAACAACTGGAAAGACTGCAGAAATACCTCAGAGGATTACTGGCCTCAGATGCCCTATGCAGACAGTCTCAAAAATCTCCAGCTTTACTCTGTCTCATATCACCTACTAGGAGGCGATCTCTGCCTAACATACAAAGCTATGTCAAACCCAGAGCTGTTGGACATACTCCACTTACAGAAATCCAGTCCCTCCGAGCTACACTCTCTAGGGTCCTAAACCTTGTCACCACAATAAACAGAACATGCTGGAGGGATAGATTCCTGTCCCAGAGACTTCCTATACTCCGGAACAAACCACTTCTCTATATCAAACAAAGCTAATTAGCACTCTTCAGGAAGAATCTTGATTGGATGGGAAATTCACCCCTGGAATCACTTGTAGCTCTGCTCGACAGTGGCACAGGAAAATAATTTTCTTGGGTGGCAAAAGCCATGGTACCTTCTTGGCTGGGCTTGTATAGGCCCTAGGGCCAATAGCCTAGTACCTCCCTGTGAACCACCTTACCTTCATCCACAGCTCTAGTGGCTGACTCAGAGGTCGACCAAGTGGAGCAGGTATGATCTCCCCTTCACAAAACCAAACT
The DNA here is from genome assembly GCF_019279795.1 of Protopterus annectens. NCBI lineage: Eukaryota > Metazoa > Chordata > Ceratodontiformes > Protopteridae > Protopterus > Protopterus annectens. Next base: position 1,141,607,059 of record NC_056744.1, read on the forward strand.
GTGGAATCCAGAGTTTGGAGATTCCCTATATCCTTGGTTATTAGGTCCATGATGATGCGTTCCATAGCTTTGCATGTCAGACTAGTCAGGTTAATGGGGCGATAGTTCCCAGGGTCTGTAGACTCCCCTCCTTTGTGGAGAGGGATGACTAGCAGTGCGCCATTTGGTAAAGACCAAGCCTGAGGTGAGGCTGTGATTGAACAGGGCACAGGTGAGAGGTACGATGCAGGAAAACTGTGCATACTTAAAATAGGAAAAAAGTACCGAACCAAAACAGCTAGGCAAACACTTCTATTTAACCAAGTAAAAAGTAACAACTGAATGCTTTTGTGATGACATCATCGCTTCTTCCGACTAATAAGTAAAAAGGAGTTTAAAGAAAAGAGAACAAAACCAATCTAAAGGCAACATTAAAGTTTAAGTGGGCGTGCTTTCAAGAATGGTTTAAGGCTGGAAACACCATTTAAACAAGGCAGATGTTTGTTTCACTGTTGCAGTCATTACATTTGGGTAATCTGCTGGCAGGTTGCCCTTAGTCGGCTTGATTAACAAAGTCTTAGGTCCTGCGTCGGTTGCTGTCCCTTCTTCCATGACATCAGGGGTATAAGACATGCAGCAGACGCCATTTTCATTGGTCTTTCTTGCCACGCGATGTCCGAAGTAGAAGTTCATCGTGCTATGCTGCTGCAGTCATCAGACTTGGGTTATCCTGCCGTCAGGCGGTCCCGCAGTCTGCCTGAATTCCAAAGCCTTGGTCCGGCGTCGGTTGTAGTCTCTTCTTCCCTGATGTCAGTGCGGCAGGGGGATAAAAGGCAGCCGACGCCATTTTCTTCAGTCTTTCTTGCCGCGTGGTGCCCAAAGCAGAAGCAGTTCGCAAGTGCCGGTCGGCCAGCTCTTGAGATTTTCGAACAGAATTTCAGCCAAAGTCTTCTATAAAGCTAAGTACCCCGTTGGGGAAACTTTTCTTGCCTCAGACTGATGTCAGACAAAGTTAATAATTGTATTTCTTGTGGGAAGCAAATACCTCATGATTTTCATTCTTATTGTATTCTTTGCCTAGGCCCAGACCACAACGTTTCTGGTTGTCTGTTTTGTGCTATGTTCAATAAACGCACTAAGCGTCGGGCTGATACCGCCCGACATTATTTTGGCAGAAAATTCAACTACATTGGCGTCCAGAATGTCATTTTGGAGGCCAGGAGGCCCAGCACCAGAAAAACTTACTCAGACAAATGGAAAAGATTTTGTGTATGGAGCCAGGCCAGAAGCCTAAATCCTGGCATCCCAAATATTCTGCACATACTCCAATATCTAACTGATGCTACACAAAGGCCTTTCTTTCTCATCCATAAAGATCCATGCTTCAGCCATTTCAGCTCAATATGATATGGTTCCTCCCATTTTCTCTCATCCTTTGCTAAGGCAGTTTCTCAGAGGGGCAAAAAATATAAGACCCCCCCCCCCCAGAAAACCACCAACTCCAACTTGGGATCTAATTTTTGTTCTGGAAAAGTTAACACTTCCTCCTTTCGAACCAGCCTTTTCAGCAGAGCTTCAATACTTGTCATGTAAGACGGCCCTTGCTGCTGGCTATCACCTCAGCACGCAGAGTCACAGGACTGCAGGCACTTATGGCAGTGGAGCCTTTCATCATTTTCCATCAGGACAGAGTATCTTTACGCACCAACCCTTCCTTCATGCCAAAGGTAGTATCCAGTGTGGCTCTCAATCAGACCATACACTTGCCCACCTTTTATCCAAACCCACAGAATAAAGGAGAAAGACTCCTTCACTCTTTGGACATTCACAGACAGTTACTTTACTATTTGGACAAGACAAAGGCCTTCAGAAAATCTGACCAACTCCTTGTATCCTATGCTCCAGGCTCAGAAGGAAAGGCTATTTCAAAACAGACCATCTCCAAATGGGTAGCACATTGCATTCGCTTTTGCTACTCACACCACGGGAAAGCAGTACCTGCTAGTATTGGTTCTCACTCTACCAGGGCTACAGCAACCTCTGCAGCCTTCCTCCGAGGAGTCCCAACAAAGGACATTCTAGAGGCAGCTACCTGGAGTTCAGTGCACACCTTCAAGCATTGCCACCTTCCTCTGTACTCAAAAACCAGAGCTGGGTTTGCCACTGCAGTTCTGCAGGGCATCTTAGCTGCACCTAACCCAGTTTAGCTCCTACCACCCAACCGTAGCTTTGGGACTCTACCCAAGTGTGATGACTGCAGCAGCATAGCATGAACATAGTACAGTTTTGTACCTACCATAAATGTAGATGTTCGAGTGGTTATGCTGCTGCAGTCCAGGTTACCCTCCCTCCATCCCCTCTACTTAAGGCTTTTCTTATACCTCCATGTACTTCAACCTTTGGGATGCATGTCTATATGGTGTATTTGCTTACAACTAGTACCATTGTTTTGCACTAAGGTATGTTTTGCAAGCTTCTTTTGCCTTCTTAGTTTGGGGCACCTGACATCTGGGGCAAGAAAAACTGAAAATGGCGTCTGCTACCTCTTTTATCCCCCTGCCGCACTGACGTCAGGGAAGAAGCGACGACAACCGATGCCGGACCAAGGCTTTGGAATTCAGGCCGACTGCGGGACCGCCTGACTGCAGGATAACCCAAGTGATGACTGCAGCAGCATAACCACTCTAACATCTACATTTATGATAGGTACAAAACTGTAATTTCACAAGTGCCGGTCGGCTGACTCCTGAAATTGTCGTTTTAGAACTGTAGTCTTCAACCTAAAGCCAAGTACTCCGTTGGAAACTTTTCTTGCTCCTTACCGATGTCAGTAAAAGTTAATAAGTGTATTACTTGTGGGAAGCAAATACCTCAAGGATTTTCAATTTGTACTGTATTCCTTGCCTAGGCCCTGACCACAACGTGCCTTGCTGTCGGTTTTGTGACCAGTTTAACCAGTGCACTAAGCATTGGTATATTTTTGTCAAAATATTTTGGCTCAAGATTCAACTATCCAGAAATGTAGTTTGTTAGCAATCAGACTTCTAGAATACATAAAAAATGCAAAGAGGAGGCAGTTGAGGTCCAAAACCGACGAAGCTTCTAAGCCATTTGCCAGTATTCAGTGAGGTGCTTTTGCAGCCCCTGATGCCCACTACTTTTAATTCGCAGGTCTCTACTGAGACCCATTCTGAGTCTGGTATGTTGTGAGACATTAAGTATTGAACCCACAGATGTCTCTACCTTAGATGAGTCTGGAGCCGATTAGCAGGCACTGGCTTCTGAGGGTGTTTTCAGGCCTAAAGATTTGTATACTAAACCAACGCCATCTTCAAAACCTAGGCCAAAATCAACTTCTATGTCTAATGACACTTGGGCCTATGCCTAAAAAAAAAAAAAAGGTCAAAATGAGGATTTAATTACCTTGATCAGGGGTTCCCATCCCCCTCCTTCGAGGCTTAGGCAAGGCACTGACTATGAATCATGAGATCAGGTTTCTATTTCTTCTGATTCCTCTTCTGATCAGGAATTATCTATTCCACCTTATGAGGACTCTGATATAGAAGATTCCATCCCTTCTGCCTCTCCTCCAGAGGATTTTTCTTTTGGAGAAACTTTGCATACCTTAAGGGAACACTTTCACTGGGAGTCAGGATTTCTCAGCCTCTAAAAAGAGGCTTGGGCATTTCCTTCTTCCTCAGCATAAGCCTTTGGCTATACCTGCTGTTCTAGACATTTTCTTAGAATCCAGCATGGCTCCCAATTCCCTGCCTCCGGCTCCTAGTAAGCCAGACATATTAGAGTTCCTGACTCCCACAAATTCCTCTTTAAAAACCCTGCTGCTGACCCTGAAACCATTTCTCAGGGTCCCAAGGGTGTTGAGGCTTCTACTGCTAAAAGTCCTGCCCCCTCTGGAGACTCCAGGGTGCTGGATAGATGGGATAAGAAGGTTTATACGTCTGCAACCTTGGCACAGGGCTTTAAACTGTCAACTTCATATGCTTAAATATCAGCAGCATGTCATGGGATTACTTGAATAGAAAATGTTGATTTCTGACTGCGTGGAAAATAGTTGCAGGATTTATTTTGCATTCAGCTGAACAGGTTGGCAAGCATACTTTGCAGTGTGATTTTGATTCCTTGGAGGCCTCTTGCAGGGCCGCTGTAACTGGATCTGTGATAAGAAGGCATGCTTGGCGCAAGGAGCAAAATCTGCCTGATCATGTTAAAGCAAAATTGTTAGATGCTCCTTTACAACAGGACAGTATTTGGTAATAAGGCAGAAGTTTTGAAAAAAATGGAAGATAAAGCTAAATCTATGCAAACTGTAAAATATTTCCTACATGTGCAGCCACCCAGGTTCAGTAGGCACTGGCCTACTAAGAATTTGTCCTTTCCAGTACCCCACCAGAGCCACTCAGGCCAAACCCAGACACTCCAAAGGTTCCAGTTGCAAGGAACTTGTAGAACAAAACAATGGGGTGCCTCCCTCTCCAAATCTCGAAGTAACAAGGGACCTCCCTATGGTAAACAGTCTCAATGACTTTCCTCTGCAATCACCAAGCACTTATCTTTTGGCCGCCCCTTTGGGGGGAAAACTGGCACGTCATGCACAAAACTGGCAACCTGTAACAATGCATGTTAAGTTGTCTATCTCGCCTTCATTCTTGCTGGATGGGTTCGGAGCCGACCTCGGCTCCGACTCTGCCACTCTAAAAGCTCGAGAGTTGGTTCCACCGGCTCGAGGCTCCCCTTGTATCCCACAATGCTAGGCGTGAGTTACCTCAGATCTCGTTTGCCGCTACAGCGATCGAGGTGTTGGTTTTCTACCGGCTTGTTGGTAAGTGTATTTTCAGTAAAGTTAGAATACTTAAACCCATATATTTTTAAGTTTAACTACTTTTCCCTTAGTTTAGTGGATTTCTACCCCTGTTTTTTCAGAAAATCCCGTTTCTTTCCCACAAGAACTTAAAAGTTCTCCCTCGGGCCTTCTGGCCTTCCCTCATTCCCTAGTGGTGTGTTGTGTTGCTCTTAATTAAAGCTTTTAGTTAATTGTTTTATTTTTTGAGTTTTAAAATAAGAGAAGTGTAATCAGTGTGTCTGACTGTGTGTGGTTACACTTTCTTGTTCTAGGATGTCTAAAGACACAAAGGTTTCAGGCTTCAAGAAGTGTGATGCGTGCTGTCAGAATGTCTCTGACAGACGGTCACACTTCTTGTGTCTACTGCCTGGGGCCTTTGCACCTGCAGGACTCCTGTGCTGTATGCCACGGCTTCAGTCCCAGGGTCCTGCAGGAAAGAAAGAACAAGTTGATCTTAAGGGGTCTACTTAAGCCTGAGGATTCCCTTTCTGTCTCTGGGAAGCCCTCCAAGGCATCTAGGTCCTCGGCTCCAGCTACTGAGCCGAGACATAAGGCTAAACCTACGTCTGCATCGGCTACGGCTGGAGCCGATGAGTCTGCAACTTCTGTGGTTCCCTCGGCTCCGGCTGGAGCCGAGGTATTAGAAATCCCCTTGTCTGCTCCGACCAGACCTTCGGAGCCGACATCTAGGAAGAGATCTAGGTCACCATCCCTTGGCTCCGTTCATTCGGCTCCAGCATCTCCTCTGCTGTCTGAACGGAGCCATAAATCTCACTCCTCTAGGTCATCGAGGCTGTCTGATCATGACCTTCAGAGGGTAGTGAGTCGACTTCTTAAGTCCGAGGCACTGGCCCAAATGCTTCAGAGCCCGACTCATCAGTCGATGCCTGCCCCTGTCCATCAATATGTTCCTCCGACTCCATTGAGCTCGGAGCCGGGGCGTTTCGGAACAGAGACTGTGGTAGCGTCGGAGCCGATACAGATGTCTTTGGCTCCGTCGTCTGCTCTGATTTCTTCTTTCGAAGAATCTCGGCGCCGAACTTCCCTCGTCGGCTCTGAGGGGGTGAGTGGCATCGGACCCTTGTCCGACCCCGCTCTTCCTCTCGGAGCTTCGGCGCTGGTGAGTTCGGCTCCGACATCGGCCTCTGAGCCATCACTGTCGGTGCCGAGGGAGGTTCTCAGCTTCTCGGAGCGGGGACCTCTGGCTCTGCCTGACAGGGGTGCGTTCGAGGTCATGCGGAGTGTGTTAGAGCCTGACTCTACTCCACAGTCGGCTCCGTCCGCCCCTCCCTCTACGGTGCCTCAGGTCAAGTCGACTCACTCCCTCATCCCGGACCGCAGAGAACCAGCTCCTCAGGAACCCCCTGTGGGGATCTCATCCTCTTCCGAGGCCTCTCCTGATTTGGCAGAAGAGCCCCCTCGGAAGAGGAAGTGTAAGAGGAAACACATTGACTCACCTGAGTCCATCACATCTGACACAGATTTAGAGGATTCCGAGGGTTCCCCCCGTTCCCCTTCTGAAGATGTCTCTTTTGCAGACATTCTCGAAATCCTCAGAGGGGAAATTGGCCAGCCCTCAACCCTTAGGAGGATGAATCTGTGTACCTTGAGGCGTTTGGCTCTCGTCCTTCCACCTTCTGGGTGTCTCCCCCCTTCGACCCCCTCATGCAGGTGGTAGCAAAAAAGGCATGGACGGCTCCTGATTCAGTGGACCCCACTCCCAGGAGACCCTCAAAATTCATAACTGCACCAGCAGACAAACAGTTCTTGACAAAAGGAGTTTCTGTGGATGCTATGGTGGTAGCTGCTGCCACTAAGAAGGAACTAGCTGATCCTTCAGTACCTGTCCATCCACCTAACAAGGAATCTAGGTCCATGGACAGATGCGGAAGCGGATGTTCTCGTCAGCGACATTTGCTATCGTTAAGCTGAACTACCTGTGCCATTTAACTGGTCTACAGGGGGACTTGATTAAAGAAGCGAGTGACATGTTGAGGGACCCTACAGCTGCGGGTTTCCAGAGAAAGATGAACACTCAGCTGGCTACCCTTAACTCCATAGCCAACTCCTCCATGCGCCTCCTTTCTTATGCGGCTGATGGGCGAGTAGGGCCGAGGACGGTGTAGCCTTACGTAGGCATGCCTGGATGCGGCTATGCAATTTTGCGGACCCCTTCAAGACGTCTTTCACTAATTCCCCGTTTGATGGATCATCTCTCTTTGGTCCTCAAGTGAAAGAAACCTTGACTAGGTGCGAGACTGATGGCAAGACTCTTTCTGCCGTTGGAGTCCGTTTTTCTACTCCTTCTAGGCCTTACCCCAAAGGCCAGAAAAGTGGGAAAATGTGGTTCCGTAAATCTCAAGGGACTTCGCCTGACGCACAAAGTCGTTTCCCCGCCAGAGGCAGAGGCGGGAATAACAATGGTAGACGTCACCCCGGGGGCTCCGCAGAACCAGGGCAATCGAGAAGCCTTCTCTGATAAGCCCTTTCAGCATCCCTGAGGTGTTGCCCGACTGCCCACCTTCGGAGGCAGTCGGGGGAAGATTGTCACTGTACCCAGAAGCCTGGCTATCCCTGACTCAAGACAAATGGGTACAGTCAGTCATTTTCGAAGGCTATTCTATCCCCTTTCTTCGCATAATAAACCTAAGGCCCATTCCACCAGAGCTTTGGCTACTTCTTTAGCCTTCCAAGACAGACTGCCTATTGACACCATTTGTGCAGCGGCTACTTGGGCTACTCCTCACACTTTCATTTCTCATTATAAGTTAGATTTAGCTTCTAGGCATAGAGCTAACTTTGGTTCCACTGTTCTCAGGAGTCTGTTCCGTTAGGCCACCCGGGACAAGGTGCTAGGGACGCGGTCTCATCCAGCAAGAATGAAGGCGAGATAGACAACTTAACATATAGAAGTTATGTTCTTACCATAACGTTCCATGTTAGTTGTCTTCTTCTCGCCTTCTTGATCCACCCTCCTGCCCCTGGCCTGGACAGACCTAGAGGAGTTGTGATTGTGACCTCTCTTTCTACCACCTCTTTGATTAGGCATATGCTGTTGTGCATATTTCCTGGATGAGGATATAGGTCACCCTTCTTTCTCCCTGGTTAGAGGTGGACTTTGTTATAGTTATGCTCATACTATTATAAGCTGGGGTTAGCTTACAGACGAGATCTGAGGTAACTCACGCCTAGCATTGTGGGATATAAGGGGAGCCTCGAGCCGGTGGAACCAACTCTCGAGCTTTTAGAGTGGCAGAGTCGGAGCCGAGATCGGCTCCGAACCCATCCAGCAAGAAGGCGAGAAGACAACTAACATGGAGCGTTATGGTAAGAACATAACTTCTATTTACCCTACCTCACATATCAACCTCTTTGGCTTCAAACAACTTATCAATACTCCCACTAGAACCAATAAAATAAACAATAAAGCTTCTACCTTAGACTGGATCCTCACTAATACCCCCCTGCAAACCTACCAAACAGGTATTCTTCCTGACGACCTTAGTGACCACTCACTAACCTATATAATTAGAAGCAAAACCAACTTAACCTTACCCACAACCTTTAGAACCCTTCATTCAAAGAAACATTTTAACCCTGATCGGTTTCAAGCTGAACTCTTCCAATGTCATTGGGCCCCACTAAAACATCTCCCACTCAACAAAGCAGTGGAACACTTCAACTCAACATTCTTAGCAATTCTTAATCAACACGCCGCAAGTCGAACCATTAGAACTAAAACTAAAACTGCTCCCTGGCTAACCACAAATACTAAGCATAAAATCACCCTAAGAAATAAATCTTGGCATAAATGGCGCTCCACCAAAAGTCGAATAGACCACCAAAAGTTTAGAGAGCTTAGAAACAGTACAAAAAAAGCCATTCTTACAGACAAAAAGAACTATTACTTTCAACTTCAAAAAACTACCAAAAAGGAACCCAAAAAATTCTGGTCCAGCATTAATAGTCTGTTGACCCCCGGCCAAATTACACCCAACCCTCAGGATTCTGACCCTGATAATCCCACACTAACAGCCAATAACTTTAATTCCTTCACCAATTCTATACAAATTCTAGCCAACCAACTATCTCCTGATACTTCTCAACTTCCTCCAAATACCTTATTAAATACCATTCCTCCCCTTCAACTACAACCTGTATCTACCTCCTATATACAATCTCTTATCCAAAAACTTAAACCTACCACCCCTTCCGCTGATAAGCTTCCTGCTGAATTCCTGCAACTAGCAGCAAAAGCCATTGCTTACCCTGTCTCTATCTTAATAAACAGATCAATAAAAGAAAGTAATTTCCCAGCAATCTGGAAAGTATCACATATCATTCCCCTCCATAAAGGAGGCAAATCTTACGACTTCTCCAACTATCGTCTCATAGCACTTTTATCCCCCTTAGCTAAAATCATGGAAAAATGCATACATAAACTACTCAACCATCTCCTCAATAATAGCCTTCTGGCAGACACTCAGCATGGTTTCAGACCTGCTCACAGTACTACCACAGCTCTTCTCTCCTTCACCAACACAATAAACCTAAACCGTAATAACAATAATCTTACATCTTCTCTTTTCATAGACCTATCAAAAGCCTTTGATATGGTAAATCATACACTTCTTCTGCACACACTAAAATCTATTGCCCTGGAGCCCTCTTCCCTAACCTGGTTCTCTTCCTATCTTGAAAATCGTCAGCAAGCCGTACTCTGGAAAAATTCTCTCTCTGCTCTCCTCCCTATCTCTTTAGGAGTTTCTCAAGGGTCTATCCTAGGCCCACTTTTATTTTCCATCTTTATTAATGACCTTCAATCATCTATACCTAATACTACCTGCATACAATATGCAGATGATTCCACTATAATTTGCACTGCCTCTTCTCAAACAGAACTCCAGTTTCAAACACAATCAGCCTTCTCAACTGTTGAACAGTGGTTCTCCAATCGCTGTCTACTCCTTAACCCCAAAAAAACTAAATTATTACTCTTCTCACCTACCCGTAAATCTACTTTGTTAAACTTCTGTATTACTGCAACTGATAACACCATAATTTCTCCTGACTCCTCAACTAAACTTCTTGGTGTTACTATTGATAATGATCTTAACTTTGATTGTCACATCAACAACACAATAAAAGCCCTTAATAAAAAGATTGGATCCCTATACAGAATAAAGTCCTTCCTCACACCTGAAACTAAGATAACCCTAGCCCAAACACATCTTATTTCTACCCTTTTGTATGCATCTCCTATTTACACTAATCTATCTAAAAGCAACCTTAAGAAACTCACTACATCTTACCACAATATTGCCCGCTTTGCCACCACATCACAGTTTAGAGCTCACCACTGTCTAAACCTACAACAACTACACTGGCTGGAACTCCCTAATAAACTTATTTTTCAACAACTCTTAATTGCACACAAAATTCTATACCAACCTTCTAAAACACCAGCTCTTTCCAAACTCTTGACTCCCTATATCAACCTGAAACTACGTTCCTCTGACAAATTACTTGTTAATATTACCAAAACTATGAACTCTGCAGGCAACTGCCTTTTTTCTAACTCAGTAGGTAAAATATGGAATAATCTTCCATCTGATCTGTCCTCTTTGCATACTCTTCCACTATTTAAAAAACAACTTTTAATACATCTTAACAAATTCTGGCTTTGCTCTTGTACCAACCCAGACTAGCCTGTTGGCATCCTTAACTCTATCATAAACTTTTCTTATCCACTTGGATTTTATCTTCCACTTCAACTGATATATTACCCCTATTTATTGTAAATATTACATTTCTTTTTAGCATTAAAAAAAAAAAGTTTGTGTATTATCTACCATGGTTCAAAACTACCTTTTATATACTTTATGATCTCATACCTTATTATATTGTTTTGCTAGGATTGTTCTGATGAGTTAAAATCTATAATATTTGTATGTTCATTTTTACCTTTGTATAATCACACTTGTACTAGGTCTTCTTATGTATTTCCAATATTGTATCTAACCTCAGGAGCTTTTCTCCCCGGGCCTCCACTGAAAATGGACATTAATCCAGCTGGACTAGCCCGGTCAACAAATGTAAAATAAAAATAAATAATAAAGCAATTACCCTGAACAAGTTGGTTCTAAATGTAGTATCACAGGGAAACAGATTTCATTTCCACACGTTGCCAATCCCAAACGGATGGCCAGATCTGCTTCCAATTCAGTGGGCAGAGGCCCAGAAACAAGTTATGTCCCTCATGAATATGGGGGCTATTCAACCAGTACCAGAGAAGGAAGAGGGACAAGGTTTTCAAGACTTCCTGATATCCAGAATAGACCAATCATGGCGTCCAATTCTGGACTTATCCATTCTAAATACATTCCTGGACATTCCAAAATTCAAGATGCTGACTCTACAACAGTTCTGCCTATGCTAGGCAAGGATGCCTGGTTGGCAACTCTGGACTTGAGGCTTACCTGCACATCACAATCTGGGAATCTTCCAGAAGATACCTCTGCTTCAAAGCAGGCCATTTACGTTACCAGTTCTCTGCACTGCCCTTTGGCTAATCTACTGCGCCCAGGGTCTTCAGTGCCTGGAACCAGTAATTGCATTTTGCAGACAAACATTCACATTTATCCTTACCTGGATGATTGTCTAATTTGGGCAGAAAACAGGGACACTCTTCTAAAACATCTGTCGTTTGTAAAAAGACTTAACTTTTCTAGGGTACACCATAAATGAAAAATCACAATTGGTACCCTCTCAATTACATTCCTGGGTGCAAGCTTGAATACAGCTGCCCAGATGACTTGCCTTGCGCCAGAAAAACAAATTCAATTGACTTAAAGTAGCCACAAAAAGCCAGCTATCTGCAAGACAAATTCTGCAGGCCTTGGGGTTCATGGCTTCCTGCATTCTAATAATTCCACATGCAAGACTGCATATGAGGAAACTTCAATGGTACCTAAAAAGCTTATGGACTCAACATTGTCACAGCCTGGAAACAATGATTCCTATCATTCCTTGCCTGCAGCAGAGGCTCCTATGGTGGGCAGAGGTCTGCCACCAAAACAAGGGACCGTCATTCATTTAACCCCCTGCCACCCAAACCCTGATTAGATGCATCAGATTATGCTTGGGGGGCGAATCTGGCAGGGAGATGCATTCAGGGTCAATGGAGCTCAAATCAAATGCACCTACATATCAACCAGAGAGATGCTAGCTGTACAGAATGCGCAGGCAGCCTTAAAGGACTATCTTCATCCAGGACAACTACTGAAGACGCAACACCAGTCATGTGGTACATAAGCAGGGGGGTACCCGTTCCTACCCCCTTTGCAGACTAGCCATGGCTTTGTGGAACAAGGCCTTGACTTATCAAACACATCTACAGGCTCAATTCCTGCCAGGAAAGCAAAATACTCTGGCAGATGAACTAAGCAGAAATCTTATGGACCCACACGAATGGAAACTGGATCCACAAATATTCAGCATGTTGCCATGCAAATGGGGGAGCCCAGACATAGATCTTTTTGCCACCCTAAAACTATCAGTTGGACAAATTCTGCACAAGAATTAATCACAAAACAGCTTGGAAAGGGGATTTTCTATCCTTCAGCTGGAAGAACCTATCAGTCTATGCCTTCCTCCTCTGCTCTCCAAGGTCTTACTAAGTCGCAGGAAAAACCAAACATGATTCTGATTGCTCCAGACTGGCCTCGCCAACACTTACACACTCCAATGCAATATCACACTTTCCTCCGTGGTACCTGTCTCAGACACCTTATCTACTGTCTCAGCAGAATTATCAAATTCTGCACACTCTGCTCCAAACTCTGAATCTTGCGTGGCTAATCAACTAATTTCACCAGTTGCATCTCTCCGCAAACATGTGATGGATATCATTTTGGAGGCTAGAAGGTCTAGTACTAGAAAATCTTATGCTGACAAATGGAAAAGATTCTGTGCCTGGGACCAAGCACAAGGAATAAGCACAGCAATGCCCAATATTCCTCAGATTCTGCAATATTTAACAGAGATGCTTCACAAGGGCCTATCATTTTCTTCCATCAAAATCCATGCCTCTGCCATTTCAGCTCATTACAACACAGAGCCTCCCCTCTTTTCTCATCCCCTGTTTAAGCAGTACCTCAGAGGGGCCAAAAATTTAGGACCTCGCAGGAGAGCACCAACTCCTACATGGGACCTCAATTTTGTGTTGGAAAAACATTTCTCTTGGAAGACTGCCTTTCTTTTAGCAGTCACTTCAGCTAGGATTTCAGAGCTACAGGCTCTCATGACAGTGGAGGCTTTTTTATTCAGACAGGGGTAGCTCTTGGGTCTAATCCATCCTTTATGCCTAAAGTGGTATCTAGTGACTCTAGACCATTTATCTGCCAACCTTCTTCCCAAATCCCCAGAACAAGGGTGAGCGGATTCTGCATTCATTAGATGTACACAGACAACCAATATTCTACTTAAACAGGACAAAATCTAAGAAAATCTGAGCAATTATTGGTGGCATTTGCTGCAGGGGCAGAGGGGAAGGCTATTTCAAAGCAGACTATTTCAAAATGGATAAGCCATTATATTCGTTTCTGCTACATGCACCATGGTACACCTGTCCCCAAGGGGGATTAGATCCCATTCCACCAGGGCTGCATCTACTTCTGCGGCCTTTCTCAGAGGGGTTCCTACTAGAGATTCTAGAAGCTGCTACCTGGAGCTCAGTTCATATGTTCACCAAATATTGCCATTTAACACACTCCTCTAAATCCAGAGCAGGCTTTGCCACTGCTGTTCTGCAGGGCCTTATAGCTGCTAATGCTGTATAATTCCATCCTCCCGACTATAGCTTTGGGATTCTACCCAAATGTAATGACTGCAACAGTGAAACACGAAGAACATAGTACAGTCGTGTACACTTACCATAAATGTAGATGTTAGTGTATTCACTGTTGCAGTCCTGGTTACCTTCCCTCCAGTCCTCTAACTCTTCCTTCTACTATTCTTAAAGCCTTTGACGTCTGGGTCAAGAAACTAATGTATACCCCTGACGTCGTGGAAGAAGGGACAGCAACCGATGCAGGACCCAAGACTTTGTTGATCAGGCCTACTGAGGGCAACCTGCCAGCAGATTACCCAAATGTAATGACTGCAACAGTGAATACACTCTAACATCTACCTTTATTGTAAGTGTACACAACTGTACTTTCCTGATGTCCATATGTTGGAGAATTGTCTTTCAGTGGTCTGTTTTGCCTATATAGAAGGCATGACAGACCTGGCAGCTTACAAAATAAACAATATTTGGAGTTCTACAGTCAGCATGAGTTTGATTTTAAAATTAGCATGAGGATGTAAATAGGTTGAGCTTGATCTACATGAAAAAGTCCTATGCCTGGTAGACTTGAGGCCCTTTTAATAAGAGGTTGCGTTCTACTTTGTCTCAAGATTGTTACGCTTGACATAGAATCCCTATTTACAGTGAATCCCAGTGATTGTGGGGTAGTGTCCACTTTTTTAAATGACAGGAAATGTTTTACGAATGAGTGAATTCGCTCTGCACATCACTTGAGCTTGTACTTTAGAATAATGTTAGTGTTCGAGAATAGGTTCTTACAGAAGGTTGGCGTGGCTATGGGCACAGCATGTGCCAATAGCTATGCCAACCTTGCATTAGAGCAATAGGTGACATTCTGTCTGTTACATAATGCTTATGAAGAGAACATAGCCTGGTCTGTACTTGTCTTGGATATGTTTTTGCTTTGGTGTGGCTTGTCAAGAACTGTTGAATGAATTTGAGTTACTTGCATGGCACTACTGGTTTAAGATTTACCTGAAAATATTCTGCTGTAGAAATGAATTTCCTAGATGTTAAAATCAACAAAGGAGATCTTGGTAATAATTTTTGCATGTTTACAAAAAATCTACTAAGAATAACTTCCTGCACAAAAATAGCCTGCATCTCAAGCATGTCACCCAGAATGTTGTGAAAGGGCAGGTTTACATAGTAATGAGATTGCATATAGACACATGCCTTAGCACAACACATTGGTTTGCATGGCTCAAAACTCAAGTTCTTTGTACTCCAGGTTTGAATGTTAGTATTAAAGGGGGTGATGCATCTAATAAGTGCTGAACAGAATTGGATCTTGCTCTTGAATGCAGAGAAACTGCGTAGTTTAAATGGCGTTTCTATCTTTAAACCCTTCTTGAAAGCACGCCTACTTAAACATTGATATCTTTAAAACTTAGATGTTTTGTGTTTTTTGTACTTATAACTGCTGCATTGCTTGTGTGTACCTTTTTAATTCATGAGATTAGTATGAGACAGCCGATTGGTTTTGCTTACTTTGTAAACATGTTTTTTTACTTAGTCTGAAGAAGGGATAATGGTATTGCGAAAGTGCTCGCTTTTATTACTTTTTACTTAGTTTTTTTTCCCAGCCGTGTTGGTTCGACAGGTGAGGTGCCAGTTCACTCTGTAGTTCATCTAGAACACAGCAAAGGATATTGTCAGGTCCCATAGAGTCTGTGTTCTTGGCCTTGAACAGCACTGTTTTAACCTGTGCAGCAGAAATACTGGGTGCCTGGCAATGTATTGATATTGCGATGTGTCAACTTTACCTCTCCCCCCCCCCCCCAAAGGACCAGTCTGTCAGTATATGGGCAAATATGTTGGCTTAGTATAGGAGGTACCATTGTGCAGCAGCTCTGAGCAAATCAGGGTATTGCCATGTAGAATTTTTACATGATTATAGAAGGCCTTGTGGGTGTCTTTACTATCTGCTGCAATTCTGTTTTCATAGCTAGCTTTAGAGGATTTGATGAGGGATCTCAACTTTTTTGTTGAAGCTGAAGTTTTTCCAGTCTTGCACTTCACCTTCACCTTATTCCGCATCAGTTTACTACTCCTGTTTTAGTTTATGGCAGGGGATCACCAGATTGGCTTTCTTTTTTTGGAAGAGCATCTTTGTTCTATTGAGTATGGTGAGATCCATGCATTTGTGTAAGTGTTCGTACAGTGCCTTGGTGTATGATTCGGCGGGCATGCAACTATTCATTTGCATGGATGCTGTGAAGTTAGCAACCTCTGTTTTTATGCTGTGAAGTTAGCAACCTCTGTTTTTAGGAGGCCAAAGTTAGCTTTGAAGAAGTTTTTCATGGTGGTTTTTTGCCAAGGGTGGTGAGAGTGGGAGAGCTGTGTATTTCCAAGGTGATTAATTTGTGGTCAGATCTAACCAGGGAGGAGCCGACTTTGTGTAAAGCAAATGTCGCCCATGTTAGTAATTACCAGGTAAAGGGTGTTGCTACCCTCTAGTGGGGGTAAGAATGAGCTGGTCCAGGGCATTGGAAGTGAAGTCAAGGAAACGTTGGGCAAGTGTATTGGTACAGGAGTAGTTTTCCCAGTTAACGGAGGGATAGTTGTCACCTAGTATATGTGTTCGGTTGGACTCTTAATATTCTCCAGGGTGCATAGGAACGTGGAGTGAGTCTTTGGACATGGTTGGGGACCTACAGCAGGCTACAACTTGAATCTCTTACCCAGTGTTGGCTGCACCTGAAGTATCTCTGATGCTTTGTGTTGGGCTACCCGTCTGGAGGTGTGTTCATTCTTTACGAATATGGAAACTCCACTGCCTTTGTTGCTTCTTTCCAAGTTCTGGGGCCGAAAGGTGTAGAAAGTTGTTGCCTGGTAGTGTAGGTGTGCTTTCTGCTGCTTTGAACCAGGTCTCTGTTACAGCACAAATGTTGTTGATTTCCATTTTAAGGAGTGCTTTGAGATTTAGATTTCTAGCGTTAAGCAGCATGACCCTCAAATTGCATTTTTTTATAGCTGTTATGGTGGTAATTTGGTCTTTGGAACACTGCCTTTAAAAAGGCACTGTATGGGTGGCAAGCCCAGGGGTGACAGATGCCCACCATTTGGTAGTGTAGTCTAACAGATATTGTACTTTGTCTTGAGCACAAGCCTGACACAAAGGCCCACTTGCCTGTGTTCATACCAGTGCTGTATGTACAAGAAATTCTCTCCATATGTAGAGACCAGAGAGTTGATTGACAGCACAGGGATGTGTTTGGTAATTGTCTGCAAGTAGTCTCCTGTGTTTGATCAAGTCAGAACTCTGAGAGGAAAACTTGGATTATTCCTTTGAGATTCCATTCCCTGTTCAGGCTCTGAGGGGAATGGTTTACCTGGGATCTGGAGAAGTTTCAATTTGAGAAGTGGTATTTGGATTAGAGAGGGCATATTACGCTACCTTGTGGTATTACCTTCCCACAGTTATGGACATCCTATAGTCAGTCCTTAAAGTGAGATTTAGCCATTGTCCCCTTGGAGTCTGTGTCGGTTCTACTGTCTCTAGAAAACTTGGTTTAGATCCCCTAATGGCTGTGAGACTGTTCCTCCAGTACTTACAATTTTTGGACCACTTCAAAATGAAGGTATATATTCATTTGGTGCCTGGTTTCAAGCAGTTGGCTTACAAACACAGGTGATTTTTACTGAAATCAGTGTCAGTAGCTAGGCTGGTTTTATAGTAGATAGACATGCAGTTCAGTGTGCACATTCATTGGCCCATTAAGAGGAGGGAAGTATCTGATTCAAGCTGGGCAAGGGCTACCACAACAGGATATTCCATGAAGTATGCTTAATAGCTGCATTTAAGTGGACCCAACTGTATTTGCTGATTTAAGCACTGCTCCTTTTGATAAAAGGGCACCACAATAGAATGACCTTGGATAAGTGGGTATGAACTGCATCTGTGGTCTCTGGTATAGTTTTTAGTTTTGTTTTGCCCCTCTTAATGGATTTGTTTGCCAGTCTGGCATAGCTCTGAGGGTTTTAACAGCTTTCCTTCTGGTGCAGTGGAATTGGTACCCCACCAAGAGTAAGTGGCTCTGATGTTCTTTGTGTTTCACTGTTGCAGTATTCACATTTTGGTTATCCCTGCCAGGGTATCCCTCATTCAGCCCAAATACCATAGGATTAGTATTTGTCAGTTGCAGTCGCTCCAGGACTGACGTCAGGTTGTCGGTGGTGTAAAATAAGGCAAGAGGACACCATTACATCAGTCTTTCTTGCTGAGGAGCCCGAGGCAGGACGCACGAGTGCCAGTCTGCTACCCAAGTTTTCCTTTTCTGAATTGAAGTTGAAGTGTTTTAAAACTACCCCATTGGGGATCCTTTTTTGTCGCTCTAACCGATGTCATTTAATTGTCTCGTCTATGGAAAGCAAATACCACACCGACACTTTTCATTCTTACTGTCACTTGCTTAGGCCCAGACAGTGACACCCCTTGCTGTCGCTTTGTGCTTTGTTAAACACCAAAACTATGTTGTCAGGCCCTTATTGTAGCTAGATATTTTTGCTCTGTCCTTTAATTCCAATATGGCTACTGTAAGCCATCTGACAGCAAATCTGAAAAAACATAAGGATAGACGGAGGCAGACCGCACAGGTCCAAAACTGCCGACTTGGCTTCTGTTAAGCCAGTCAGTTCTCTGGTCCTCAGGCGCTTTTGCAGCCCCTGATGCCCGCTTGTGTGGATTCGCAGGCCGCTGCAGAGACCCTTTCTGAGTCTGGTATGCCATGTGACTCTTCAACTAAGGATCCTGTGGATGTCTGTACTTTGGATGGGTCTGGAGCCGCTGAGCAGGCACTGGCTTCCGAGGAAGTAATTTGCTGACTTTCGACAGACTTCTTTCGAAAACTACAGAGTTTCTAAGGCCCAGAATACGAACCACACCCAAAAAACCAACAAGCCAAGCTCAGGCACTTGCTTTCTTGCCTTAGTCTCAAATGCTTAATGGCAGAAGACCTCATAATGCTCATCAGGGGAAGCTAGGCTACCCTTTCCAATAGACAGATTTGTCTAGTAGTTTTATCTGAACAGGAGTCTGACTCTGAATATGAAGATAAGCAACCCCTCTCTGCTTATAAGGATTCTGATGCAGAGGAATCCATCCCTTCAACCTCTCCACCCAAGGACTTTTTTCCTTTGGGGAAAACCTTACATACCTTAAGGGAGCATTTCCAATGGGAATGTCAGGACTACCCTTAGGAGACTCTGGGAATTAGATCTTCCACAGCACAGAACTCTGGCCATTCCTCCTGTCCTGGATGTTAATGTTTTATGGAATCCAGTTGGACTCCTGACACTCTCCCTCCTGCTCCCAGAAAACCTGACTGGTACTAGAGTCCCTGACACAAATTTCTGTTCAGAAATCCTGCTGCCGACCCAGAGATTGCATCTCAAGCACCTAAAGGAATTAAAGCTTCTGCTAAGAATCCCACCCCTTCAGATAGGGATTCCCGAGCATTAGACAGATTGGGTAAGAAAGTATACACCTCTGCTACTCTTGCTATGAGAGCACTAAATTGTTAGTTTCGTATGCTGAAGTATCAATGTACCATGGAACTCATCAAACAAAAAATCTTTTCCTGCTTGTGCAGAAAATAGTTACAATTGTTAATGCATTCTACAAGTCAAGTAACTAAGCACACCTTACAATGTGGGTTTGATGCTCTAGTTGCAGGGCAGCAGTCACTGGTTCTGTCCTTGGATGCATGCTTGGCTTAAGGAACAGCCCTTGCCAGACCATGTTGGATCTACATTATTCGACGCACCCTTGCACAAAGACAACCTATTTGACACCAAGGCAGAACAGGTCTTAAAAAGATGAAAGGAAAAGCTAAATCTGTGCAAACAGACTTCTTGCAGGTCCAGCTACAGAACTTCAGTAGGCATTGCCAATGTTCGTGTTACCCTGCAGCAGTCATCACACTTGGGTTATCCTGTCGTCAGGCGGTCCCGCAGTCTGCCGGAATTCCAAAGTCTTGGTCCGGCATCTGTTGCTTCTTCCCTGATGTCAGTGTAGCCAGGGGTATATATATATTGCATCCGACACCATTTTCTTCAGTCTTTCTTGCCGCGCGGTGCCCGAAGCAGAAGCAGTTCACAAGTGCCGGTTGGCCGACACCTGAGATTTTTGAAGTCTAATTTCAGATCCGAAGTCTTCAATAAAGCAAAGTACCCCGTTGGGGAAACTTTTCTTGCCTCAGACCGATGTCAGAAAACGTTAACAATTGTATTTCTTGTGGGAAGCAAATACCTCATAAGGATTTTCATTCTTACTGCATACCTTGCCTAAGCCCAGACCACAACGTCACTGGTTGTCGTTTTTGTGCTAGGTTTAATAAGCGTACTATAAAAAGACGCTTTGATTTCGCACAACACGACGGTAGAAAATTTAACTACACAATGCCGTCTGAGCAACAGACTACCGGCGTGCACAAAAAACGCAAGGATAAGGACAGGCAGTCTAGGCCCAAGCCAGACTCCGAGGCCTCGGCTGGACCGGTCTCTGGTTCACCTGTCTTCAGCGAGGCTCCGCAGCCCCCGACTACCGCAGATCTGGAGCCCGAAACCGCTTTGGAGCCTTTGGTGGAGGTGCGCTAGGCAGACACAGCCATTTTGTTTAGCCCCTACGGACACTACAGAAAGATGTCGGTGCTGCAGAAACACCTTCGGTTTCTGAAGGCGTTTTCAGACGGACGCTCATCATAAAAACGTATCCTAAGCTTAAGACTCATTAAACCTAAAAAGACTGCACTTCAGTCTCCAGTTCAAGGCCCCATGCCTAAGAAGCAGATGCTCAAAATGGCTGAAGATTTGATCTCTTTAATCAGTAGTTCCCAACCCCCACCCGACAAAAGGCCTAGACAAGAGGAAGATTATGCCTCCTCTGATCAAGTGTCTATTTCCTCAGGCTCCTCTGAGGACCAAGATTACTCCTTCTCCCCTTATGAAGATTCTAATGCTGAGGATTCTATTCCCTCAGCTTCTCCTCCTGAAGACTACTCCTTTGGGGAAACTTTACACACTGAGGGAACATTTTCACTGGGAAGGTCAGGACTACTCTGACTCAAAGAAAAGGCTCAGTTTTTTACTCCCCCAGCACAGACCACTTGCCATCCCCCCAGTTTTAGACATTGTGGATGATGTTTACTTAGAATCCAGTTTGAACCCAGATTCTCTGCCTCCTGCTCCAGCCAAACCTGACCGATACTATAGAGTGGCTGATTCCCACAAATTCCTTTATAAAAGCCCTGTTGCTGATCCAGAGACCGTCTCCCAGGGTCCAAAAGGGGCTAAGGCTTCTATGGCAAAAAATCCTGTACCCTCTGAAAGGGACTCCAGAGCACTAGACAGGTGGGGGGAAAGGTTTACACCTCAGCCACTCTAGCTATGAGGGCACTAAATTGCCAATTTCACATGCTAAAATATCAGCAATTTCTAATGTCTCAGTTAACAGAAAATGAGCACACTCCCTCAACAGTCTGAATTGAAAGAAATGCAGGATCTGTTGCATGCAACTGAACAGGTGGGCAAACATACTTTACAGTGTGGGCTTGATTCTTTGGAGGCTTCCTGCAGAGCAGCTGTCACTGGGTCTGTTATACATAGGCATGCTTGGTTAAAGGAACAAACTCTGCCTGATCATGTTAAAGCAAAGCTTCTAGATGCTCCCTTACAGCAGGATGTTCTTTTTGGAGTTAAAGCAGAACAAGTCTTAAAGAAAATGGAGGATAGGGCAAAATCTATGCAGACAGTCCAAGATTTTCTACAGGTACAGCCCCCTCGCTTCAGCAGAAATTGGCCAACAAAAAATTGGTCCTTTCCAGCTACTGACAGACCACAGAGGGGTAAATACAGACGTCCAAGAGGCAGAGGACAACCACAAGCCCAATACAAACCTCGACAGTGGGGCACTGCAACACAGAAGGGAGGAGAAGACGGGTCCCAAACTACCAGAAGGCAAACTCAATGACTTGCACCTCATCTGGCCAAGCAACACACTCTTGGCAGCCCCCTTGGGAGGAAAACTCGCACTTTTTTCAGACAACTGGCACATTGTCACAAAGGACAAATGGGTCCTAGACATAATTTCACGAGGATACATATTCCATTTTCACACTTTGCCAATGAAGAGGAATGCCAAACCTGCCACAATCAATGGGCAGAGGCACCAAAAAAATTACAGCTCTCATGGACATGAGCCATTCAACTGGTACCTACGTGAGAGCAAGGCCAAGGATTTTACTCAAGACTCTTTCTAGTTCCCAAAAAGGACAATGCCTGGAGACCAATTCTGGACCTTTCAATTCTAAACACCTTCTTGCAAGTACCCAAATTCAAGATGCTAACACTACAGCAGCTTCTTCCCATGTTGGGCAAGAAAGCATGGCTAGTAACATTGGACCTCAAGGAGGCATACCTGTATGTCTCTATCAGACAAAGTTGCAAAAGATACCTCAGTTTCATTGCAGGTTGAACCCATTACCAATTCTCTGCACTGCCCTTTGGCTTATCTATTGTGCCCAGGGTCTTCACAAAATGCCTGGCACCAGTAATTGCATACTGCAGACAGAGGAATTCAAATATACCCATACCTGGACGACTGCCTCATCCAAGCAGAAAGCAAGGACATTCTCTTACAACATCTGGCTTTTGTAAAACATCTAAGTTGCCTGGGGTACAACGAAAAGAAATCAAAACTAGTACCCTCATAAAATGACATTCCTGGGTGCCAGCTTGAATAAAACAGCCCAGAAGGCTTATCTGACGCCAGACAAACTACAACTGACTCAATATTACAAAACGATAGCAACAAAGACCCAACTACCTGCAAGAAAAATTCTGCAGGCCTTGGGCTTCATGGCATCTTGCATACTACTAATACCATTTGCAAAATGCATATGAAGAAATTAGTGGTACCTAAAAAGCATATGGTCTCAACACAGCCACAGCTTGGACACTATATCTTATTCCCTGCCCTACAACAGGAGTTTCTATGGTGGTCACAGGCGTGTCACCTCAAGGGTCAGCCTTTCACCTTGCCCCCAGCCAAGCAAACTATGACAACAGATGCATCTGACTACGCCTGGGGGGCACACATGGCAGGACAGTGCGTTCAAGGCGTATGGACTGCAGATCAAAGGAATCTGCGCATCAATCAAAAAGAGATGCTAGCTGTACAGAATGCTCTGACAGCCTTCAAGAATCTATTACTTCCAGGACAACTTACAATAAGGGTGGACAACACCACAGTAATGTGGTACATAAACAAGGGGGTACACACTCCTACCCTGTATGCAGGCAAGCAATGACCTTGTGGAACACAGCTCTGACTTGCCAAGTTCAGTTACAAGCTCAATTTCTGCCAGGAAAAAAGAACACATTGGCAGACAACCTCAGCAGAAACATCATGGATCCCCACGAGTGGAAACTGGATCCACAAGTATTTGCAATAACTCAAAAATGAGGCCTTCCAGACATAGACCTGTTTGCCAGTCCTCAAAACTATCAGCTGATGAAATTTTGTACAAGGACACTTCATCAAGCTTGGAAAGTGAACGCACTCATTCAGTTGGAAAATCCTGACAGTATATGCTTTCCCTCCATTGCCTCTCCTCACAAAGGTGCTTCTGAAAGTCAGAGACCATGGCTGATGCTCCTAGCCCCAGACTGGCCAAGCCAGCACTGGTACCCACTGTTGAGGAATATGGCCCAGGGCCCACCTTGGATTTTACCACAAATTGCCCATTTGCTCACACAGCAAAACAATCATTCTTCACAGCCAGCTCAAAACCTTAAATCTGGCTGCATTGAAAATCACCTAATCATCCAGCCAGCTCCTCTTTCCCAAGCAGTTATGGATATTATTCTGGAAGCTAGGAGGCCCAGCACCAGGAAGGCCTACTCGGACAAATGGAAAAGGTTTTGTGCCTGGAACAGAGCTAAAGGCCAAACCACACTTTAGCCTCTCATGCCTCAAATTCTACAGTATTTAACTGAGATGTTGCACAAAGGACTTTCTTTTTCTTCCATTAAAATCCATGCGTCAGCTATTTCAGCCCACTACAACACTGATCCACCCTTATTTTCACATCCACTTCTAAGGCAGTTCCTCAGAGGGGCAAAAAACATTAGGCCCCCCAGGAGAGCACCTACACCAACATGGGACCTCAATTTTGTTCTGGAAACTTAACGCTACCTCCCTTTGAACCAGCTTTCTCTGCAGATCTGCAGTTTCTAGCATGGAAGACTGCCCTGCTGCTAGCAATAACTTCAGCTAGAAGAGTCTCAGAGCTGCAGGCACTAATGGCAGTGGAACCTTTCCTCATTTTCCATAAAGACAGAGTTTCTCTACGAACTAATCCTTCATGCTTAAGGTGGTTTCCAGTGTGGCTTTAAATCAAACCATCCACTTACCCACCTTCTTCCCAAATCCACAGAACAAAGGAGAAAGACTCCTGCATTCCTTGGACATTCACAGGCAACTTCGTTACTACTTGGATGAAACTAAGGCTCTGAAGTAGGGACTTCATTTGTCAGCAACCTGTGGGTCTTGGATCCGATATCGGATCCGAGCCGGCAACTTGTTTCAAGCTAATGGATCCGAGCTCCTCCCCTCACCCATAATCCCCTGCCAGCCCTCCATGACCCCAGATCTAGTTTGCCGTGCTTGTGGATAGCTGGATTCCATTGAGCTCAAGAAAAAAATAGTTAGTGGTCTGTTTTTCTGTCAAATTCTCTACCTTATTTTAAAAAAGTTTGCAAGAGTTAGGTTCCCTGTAGTATATTTTCTTTTACTTAGTTTTTTCCCTCCCTTCGCTGGTCGTTAGTGAGTGTGTGTTGTGTTTTTGGGGCCTGTGTGTTTGTGTAGCACTACCCTTTATCTTTTAAGTATGGCTGAGGCCCCAAAAGCCATTTTTTCTAAATGTACTGAGTGTGGCCATAAGCTCTCCCCGGCTAATGGCCACACGGTGCATTCCGTGCCTTGGGGTTGAACACCTCACCTCAGTCTGTACCATTTGTGCAGCGTTCAACCCCAGGGCACTGAAAGAGCGGAGGTCGAAGCTGGTCCAGGCTGGACTTTTGCCCCCGGACTCTGCTCCGGCCTCCGCTGCTCCCGTGGCACTACCATAGGCTGTGGTTGTTGCCACTCCTGCCCCCTTCGGCCGGGACTCAAACTCCTAAAGCGCCGGAGGTTAGGGGGGAGAAATGGAGGGAGAAGCACCACTAGCGGCGGGCTTCTCCCTCCACTGCGTCTAGGTCTCCTCCTCGGCTCCGATCTCCTTGTTTCTCCCCAGGGCCCGAGGAGGAGGAGGCCCGATCTCCATCGAGGCGGCATTCCAGGCCTGCCTCGGTGGCCTCTTAGAGATCAACGTTCAGCATGTCTGATGCAGACTTGGACTGGATGATGCGAAGATTCATTCAGGTCCAGCTGCAGATGGGGGTGCTCTTGCCCCCCCCCCCCCTCGGGGGGGGGGGGAGCTCGACACCATTTTTCGCTCTACCCGGGTTCGGAGCCGAGCAGTGTTGGAGCCGGGGGTGGGCCGGCGCCGACAGTACTTGGTACTTCGGATCCGACCCTGCCCTCGAGCCTGTCTGATCCGATCTCTCGCAGCCGTGGTCCAAGCTTCGGATCCGAGGGATTCAGTGTGCCTTTGGCTCCATCCAGGTCTGAGCACACTGGTCCTTCGGATCCGATGGTCTTGGCGCCGGTTCCGATCCCCTCATCGGATCTAAGTGGGAGCCGACTCTCAGAGCCCAGAGAGTGTTTCCCCCTCTGCCTTAGATGTAGTGGAGAGGGCTCTGTTGATAACATCCGGACCCCCGGCCCTTGTCTCGGCTCCACCCTGCACTCCCTCTCTGCTGGGCCAGGCTTCCATCACCTGGCCTAAGGGACAGCCTGCTTCAATGTCCCAGGTAGTTCTGGCGAGGCCTCCCCGGACAGTCCCCCCGAGGAAGTGCCCCGCAAGGATTAGTGCAAGAGGAGGCACGTGGACTCCCCTGAGTCCTTAACTGAGGACACGGACTTGGATGAAGGGGAAGGCTCCCCAAGATCACCCCCTGAGGATGTCTCCTTTGGAGACATCATGGAGATGCTGAGGATCAGAGGTGGGTGGTCTGCCCCCAAGTCTTCCTCAGAGTCCGTGTTTCTGGAGGCATTCAAAGCCGGTCCGTCTACCTCTTGGGTGTCCCCTCCGGCCAACCCCTTGGTGGACCTTACCACCAGGGCGTGGAAGGACCCGCACACCGTGGAGCCAATACCCAAATGCCCGGACAGGATACTAAGTCCCCTCAGACCGGTCGCACTGGAACAAGGGTCCCCCCGTAGATGCCATGTTGACGGCAGCCACGAAGAGGGAACTAGCTCAGGAGAACCCCTCAGTCCATCCACCGAGCAAGGAGTCCCGTTCGATGGAACGCTTGGGAAGCAAGCTTTTATTTCAGTGACCTTCTCTGTAAGGTCTCTGAACTATATGGCATGTCATCAGGATGTAGCGGGATCTTATCAAAGAATACGCTGCCCCCCCCCCCCCCTGAGTCCATGTCTGCAGAGGGCAAACAATTGTACTCCACCCGAATGGCCACTCTGAGATCCATTTCAAAATACCTCTATGCGGCTGTTGTCCCATGCCACCGAGGGAGCCGCTAGCGGAGCGGGCCTAGTCATGAGACGTCAGGCCTGGCTCCGTCATTGTGACTTTGCAGAGCCCTTTAAAGCGTCTTTTGCGAACGCCCCTTTCGATGGTTCTGCCCTGTTTGGCAAAACGGTTCGAGACTTGGCCAGAGCGAGAAGGACGGGAAGACGTGTGCCGTCAGATTCCGCTTCTCTGCACACCAGCGGTCCTTTTCGAAGAACCAAAAGGGTCAGAAGATGTGGTTCCGGAAATCGCAACATTCCCAACCCGCTTCGGACAACCAGTCCTTCTGTGGCAGAGGACAG
Organism: Protopterus annectens; assembly: GCF_019279795.1. Classification (NCBI taxonomy): domain Eukaryota; kingdom Metazoa; phylum Chordata; order Ceratodontiformes; family Protopteridae; genus Protopterus; species Protopterus annectens. The sequence continues at coordinate 1,141,633,708 of NC_056744.1, forward strand.
GGAAGACGCTGCCCCCAGGGGCAGAGGGGCTCCGAGAAACTTTGGGTCCAGAGAACCTTTCTCTGACAGGCCCACGCAGCAGCCCTGAAGGGTTGCCCGACTGCTCCACTCTGGAGGCTGTCGGGGGGGCGCTTCTCGGAGCACGTAGCGGCATGGGAGTCCATCACGACAGACCGCTGGGTGCTTCGAATTATATCCAGAGGGTACAAAATCCCATTACTTCATGTCCCCAAATTCAAGAACCTCCCCGATGTACCACCCGATCAGAGGGAGGCTGCAGCCGCAGAAATTCAGCAGCTGCTAAGAAAGAGCCATCCAGCCCGTCCCCCAAGACCAGCTCGGATTAGGGTTCTACTCCAGGTTCTTTTTGGTGCCAAAAAAGACGGGGGACTTTAGACCGATTCTAGACCTGTCCCGCTTGAACCTGTCTGTAACCAAGGAAAATTTCCGAATGGTCACTCTATTCTCCCCCTTCTAAGGGAAAACGATTGGATGTGCTCTCTAGACCTCAAGGATGCGTACTACCACATTCTAATGTATAGACGATCCAGGAGGTTCCTCCGCTTCCGGCTGGGAGCCAGTCACTACCAGTTCAGGGTCTTTCCCTTTGGCCTCACCACAGCCCCCAGGGTGTTCACCAAGGTATTAGCAGTGATTGCGGCCCACCTGAGACTCCAGGGAATACAGGTCTTTCCGTACCTGGACGACTGGCTCCTGACCACCCCAACAAGGCATCTACTTTGCTCAGCCAGAGATTTCTTTCTCCGCCTAGCCCCACAGTTAGGCATCACCATCAATGCTGACAAATCCTTTCTGGCCCCGACACAAGCCATAGAATTCATAGGAGCCAGAATTGGACACCAGAGAGCTATGAGCCTTTCTAACGTCCGAACGATTTCGGAATTTGCAACTTCATGTGTGGGCTATCCTCCAATCAGAGACCCCACCGGGAGAATTGGTCCTGCGGGCGCTGGGCTCCATGGCAGCAGCGATAACGCTTCCATGCGCCCGTCTGAACATGCGGGTACTGCAATGGACCCTTCTAGTACAATTGTCCTTTCTGTCTTTTCCTCTCCATCACCCCATTGCTATCAGCAAGGCTTGCAGGAGGGCTCTATTATGGTGGCTCCATGCTCCGGACCTCCATACGGGCCGACCCTTCTGCACCTCTCCCCCTCTCGCCACGGTGACCACGGACGTCTCCCGCCTCTGGTGGGGGGGGCATTATTCAGGCAAGGACTGTCCAAGGCACGTGGAACAATACAGAGACCTCCCTGCATATTAATGTTCTGGAGATGAGTGGTGCTGTACGCGTTGCAAGCACTTCAGAATCTCCTCCCCGTAGGAACAATTGCAATTCAGTCTGACAACATGTCGGTTGTCTGGTACATCAACAAACAGGGGGGAACCAGGTCTTAAGTCTCTATGCCGCGAAGCCATGAGACTGTGGGAATGGGCGATCTCCACCAACCACTTTCTGATTGCAACTCACATTCCGGGGCGGGCCAACATCCTAGCGGACAAACTCAGTCACACCCTTCTTACCCCATACGAGTGGTCTCTCAACCCACTAGTAGCGAAGCAGATATTCGCAATATGGGGGCAACCCTGCTGCGATCTTTTTGCCTCTCCCTCAAACACCAAATGCGGCAATTTCTTCGCTCCGATTCACCCTCCAGGGGGAACTCCAAGAGACGCTCTGGTGCATGCTTGGCCACCCGGTCTACTTTATGCCTATCCTCCTCTACCCCTGATGCTGCAACTCTTTACAAAAAGCCTCGCGGTTGGGGAGCAGGATGATCCTCATTGCCCCATTCTGGCCTCAGCAAATTTGGTTCCCTTACCTGTGGTCTCACCTAGTGAATACCCCTTGGATTCTGGATCCCAGTCCGGATCTAATCTCCCATCCGTCGGACTTACCGACCCCAAATCTGGACAATCTGAAGCTGACAGCTTGGTTGCTCCAGTTCCACTCCTAGTTAGGACTCCTGGTATCTCTTCACCAGTCAAAGCCATCCTTGTGGCAGCGCATAAACCCTCCACCAGTAAAGTGTACTGCAGTAAATGGAAACGATTCTCCATCTGGGCGGAGCATCATAATCTAGATCCCTTTACGGCTCCTCTTCCATCCATATTAGACTTCCTAACTGAACTTTTTCAGGAAGGCGCTAGTTGCTTAACTGTCAAAGTGCAATTGGCTGCCATCTCCCATTACCATGTGGGACATAACAGGGCCCTTTATGTCTGCCAAGTTGTGTAAAACCTTTCTCAAGGGCACCTTTTTGCTTAGACCCCCTATAAAAGAAGCCGCACCACCTTGGGATCTTTCACTAGTTCTTCAAGCCTTGACTGCTCCACCTTTTGAACCTGCTGCTTCAGTAGATCTCAAATACTTGCCCTGGAAAACAGCATTCCTTGTAGCCATTACTTCTGCGAAGAGTTTCGGAGCTTCAAGCTCTTTCTGTGAAGCCCCCTTATTTGATCTTTCATCCGGACAGAGTGTACCTCAGGATCAATCCCTCTTTCCTTCCCAAAATAGCATCAGAAACCAATATAAATCCAATCCATAAATTTACCAGATGTCCTTCAAGGATGCATCTGCAGTCCTTACAAATGGGTAGTCCTGTCGTCAGGCAGCCCTTCGGTCGGCCGGATTCCAAAGTCTGGGTCTGGCTTCGGCTGGTGTCGCACTTCACCCGACGTCATAGCCGCAGTTTTTCGGGTATAAAGGCATCAGCCGACGCCATTTTCCCCAGTTTTTCTTGCCGCGTGGCGCCCGAAGCAGAAGCTGTTCGCAAGTGCCGGTTGGTCAGAACCAGAGATTACTACCGAATACTACTTCGAAGACTTTTAAAAAGCTAAGTACCCCGTTGGGGACTCTTTCTTGCCTCAGCCGATGTCAGAAAAAGTGAATAACTGTTTAACTTGTGGGAAACAAATACCTCATAAAGATTTCCACTCTTACTGCTTACCTTGTTTAGGCCCAGACCACGACGTAGCAGCTTGTCTAGCCTGTGCTTCTTTTAACCGACGGATGCTTAGACGTCGGTTAGAATTTGCAGAACAGTTTTTCGGCTCTGATTTTGCTTATATCATGCCGTCTGACCCTCCGACTTCACAAATTACCTAAAAACGCAGGGAAAAGGACCGACACTCACGGTCTGCGGTTTCGGCCAAAACCGCGGTTAAGCCAACCACGAGTGTTTCGGTTTCGGCTGAAACCGAGCAAGCGGTTCTTCCCCCAGCCAAAAACATGCCTTCTACCGAGGCCTCTTCTAGCCTGGTGGAATCGGCTTCTGAAATCCAACCTTCAGTTGCGGTTTCTCAGGAATTATCAGACACTATTCCCTTGGATATTTCAACCCCTGCACGTGGAGCTGCTAGGCCTCCTGCAGCCATGTCTATTAAGGCCTTTGCCAGGGCTAAAGCCGCCAAAACTTCAAAAACGGTGCCTGTTAAACCCCCCTCTCACAGGCCCAGCACCAGTTCCCATATGCTTTCTTTGGCTGAGGATCTCATTTCTTTAATTCGTGGATCCCAGCCTCATCCAGACAGGGCCTCTCATCCACCTCCAGAGAAGAGGCCTAGAGCAGAGCCCCCTGAGCCAGTATCCACAGATGATTCCTCTGATGACTCAGAACATACAGACCCGCCTGAGGCTCCTTATTCCCCTTACGAAGACTCTGATGCAGAAGAGTCCATTCCTTCAGCCTCTCCACCTGAGGAATTTTCCTTTGGGGAAACCTTGCATGCTATGAGGGAACAATTTCAGTGGCAGGGCCAGATTTCTAAGACTCCAGAAAAAGGCTTAGAACCTTTCTACATTTGCCACAACATAGGCCTTTTGCTATACCTCCAGTTCTTTCTGTTGTAGATGATGCATTTAATGATGCTTGCACTGCTCCTGATTCATTACCTCCGGCCCCTGCTAAGCCCGATAGGTTCTACAGGGTCCCGGACACTCATCACCATTTATACAAGGCTCCTTTTGCAGATCCAGAGACTATCTCCCAGGGCCCTAAAGCTGTAGCAACTACATCTACTAAAAACCCCCTCCCCTCTGAAAGGGAATCCAGATCCTTAGAGAGATGGGGTAAAAAAGTTTACACCTCTGCTACTTTGTCAGCTAGAGCTTTGAACTGCCAATTTCATATGATTCAATATCAAGAGTTTATGCTTGACCAGTTAACTAAAAAGCTGTCCTCTGAAGAATCTTTAGATAAATATGTCCAGGAAATGGTACATAACATACAGCAGGTTAGTAACCATTCTTTAAAATGTGGCTATGATGCACTGGAGGCTTCCTTTACATCAGCCATGACTGGCACAGTTATCAGGAGACATGCATGGTTGAAAGAGCAGGCATTACCAGACCATGTCAAATCTAAGCTTTTGGATGCACCCATGGACAAAGTCAATTTATTTGGTTCCCTTGCACAGCAGGTACTAAAAAAGATGGAAGAGAAGGCGAAATCTGTACAAACAGTGAGATTTTTTTTACAGGTTCAACCTCCAAGGTTTAGCAGGAACTGGCCCTCCAAAAATTGGTCCTTTCCGGACTCCTCTAAGACACAGAGAGGCAGGAATAGGCGTTCAAGAGGCAGAAACCAATCCAGGGGTGCCTACAGGGGACGCCAGTGGCAAGGTAACAACCAGCGAGGCACGGACGCAGCCACCACCACTACAACAACACAATCACAGTGACTTGGCTATGGCACCGCCTACCAGGGAACAACTGGAAGCACCCTCAGGCGGAAAGCTAACCTTATTTTCAAAGAACTGGCATTGCATCACAAGGGGAAAAATGGATTTTGCAAACTATAGACCAAGGTTACAGGTTCCATTTCCATACTCTACCAGGAAAGAGAGGAATGCCAAACCTACCACCTACTCAAAGGGCAGAAGCTCTAAAGCAAATATCTCAATTATTAAGAATGAGAGCTGTGGAAAAGGTACCATCTATGGAACAAGGAAAGGGATTTTACTCCAGACTCTTCCTGGTACCAAGAAAAGAGAGCAAATGGAGGCCTATTCTCGACCTGTCCGCTTTAAACACATTCCTCATTGTTCCAAAATTCAAAATGCTGACCCTACAGCAGCTTCTTCCCATGCTGGGCAAGGAGTCTTGGCTGGTAACTCTAGATCTCAAGGAGGCATACCTGCACGTCCCCATACGACCAATTTGCAGAAGATACCTCATTTCTTGCAGGATCAGAGCATTGTCAATTCTCAGCATTGCCCTTTGGCTTATCTACTGCGCCCAGAGTGTTCATGAAATGCCTGGCATCAGTAATTGCTCATTGCAGACTTCAGGGGATCCAAATTTATCCCTACCTGGACGACTGCCTGATACAAGCGGACAACAAAAGCAAGCTAACAGAAGACTTACAAAGAGTCATTTACCTGCTGCAAGCCCTGGGATATACAGTCAATATAAAAAAGTCAAGGCTGATTCCATCCCAAAGAATAACTTTTCTGGGTGCAGAGCTGGACACATCAAAACAAATGGCATTCCTAACTGCAGAAAAGAGCAACTACCTCTCTACTTCTTGGCATTAACAAAGCAGAACCATCTAACTGCAAGAAAAGTACTGCAAGCCCTAGGCTTCATGGCATCCTGCATAATTCTGGTCCCTCATGCCAGACTGCATATGAGAAAGCTACAGTGGTACCTAAAGAATTTGTGGTCCCAACACAAGCACAGCCTAGAAACCAAAATTCCAATAATCCCATGCCTGAAACAAGAGTTCCTATGGTGGGCTCAGGCCTGTCAATCAAACACAGGATTGCCCTTCTGCAACAGTCAACCAAGCCAAACCATCACGACAGATGCCTCAGACCTCGGTTGGGGGGCACACATGCTGGACAAGTGCATACAAGGCTTATGGATTCAAGACCAGCTGCGCCTGCACATAAATCTAAAGGAAATGCTGGCAGTAAAATTGGCAATCCAGTCATTCAGACCATTTCTCCAAGAAGGTCAGTTGATAAGGACAGACAACACCACAGTTATGTGGTACATCAACAAACAGGGAGGCACACATTCATATCCTTTATGCCGGCTGGCACTGGACCTATGGGATGTGGCTCTGAGCTACAACATTCAGTTACAAGCAATTTTTGTACCGGGAAAAGAAAACATTCTAGCAGACATATTAAGCAGAACTACCACAGATGCCCACGAATGGATGCTGCATTCGGACATCTTCAAAGCCATCACAAGAGAATGGGGATTACCAAAATAGACTTATTTGCATCCCCACTCAATCACCAGCTAAAGAAATTCTGCACAAGGACGTACCACCCACTTGCTTGGAAGGTGGACTCCCTATCTTTCAGTTGGAAAAACCTGACAGCATACGCATTCCCACCACTTCCTTTGATGCACAAGGTGCTTTTGAAGATCAGAGGAACGTCCAAGGATCATTCTGATAGCTCCAGACTGGCCAAGACAACATTGGTACCCATTGCTGAGGAGCATGTCTCGGGAACAAATATGGGCACTGCCCCTGATCCCATTGCTGTTAACACAGAACAACTACAACATCCTGCATCCAAACCTGAAAACTCTGCAGCTAACTGCCTGGAACATTACATAAGAACAATTAACCCAAATTTATCCCAAAGGGTTAAAGACATAATCCTTGAGGCTCGTAGACCTTCAACAAGAAAGAATTATGCAGCAAAATGGAAAAGATATCTCATTTGGAGTACTGCAAAGGGAGAAGATGTGGCACTGGTAAACATAGCCAACATCCTGGAGTACTTGGCAGAGCTCTTCCATACAGGCCTGTCCTATTCTTCCATCAAGATACATGCATCTGCTATTTCAGCAGAATACAGCTTGGATCCTCCTGTCTTCTCTCATCCTCTGCTCAGACAGTTTCTGAGAGGAATTAAAAATGTAAAACCTCCCAGGAAACCACCATTGCCAGCATGGGACTTGAACTTTGTGCTAGAAAAATTGACACTTCCCCCTTTCGAACCAGCAGCAACAGCAAAATTACAATACTTATCCTGGAAGACTGCTTTCCTGCTGGCAATCACCTCAGCAAGAAGTGTCTCTGAACTACAGGCATTAATGGCAGTGCAACCCTTCCTGATCTTCCATCAAGATAGTGTCCATGAGAACAAATCCTACATTTATGCCTAAGGTGGTATCCAGAGTGTCTTTAAATCAGGCTATCCACCTACCTACATTCTTCCCCAACCCACAGAACAGGGGAGAAAGACTGTTGCATACCTTGGATGTACATAGACAATTACGCTACTACCTGGACAGGACCAAGTCCAATAGAAAAACTGACCAGCTTCTGGTAGCATATGCAACAGGAAAGGAAGGAAAACCAAATTCAAAACAGACAATCTCCAAATGGATAGGAAATTGCATTAGATTTTGTTACTCCTACCATGGAAAGAAAACTCCAGAGAACATCAGGCCTCACTCTACAAGGGCTACAGCCACTACCACAGCTTTCTTACGAGGAGTGGCTACCAAGGACATTATAGAGGCTGCTACTTGGACCTCCGTGCATACATTTGCCAAGCATTACAATTTACCTTCATACTCTAGATCCCGAGCAGGTTTTGCCACTGCTGTTTTGCAAGGGATCCTAACTACACCATAATCTCTCCTTTTTTCCTCCTCCCCTAGTTTAGCTATGGTATTCTACCCATTTGTAAGGACTGCAGATGCATCCTTGAAGGACATAGTACAGTTTTGTACCTACCATAAATGTAGATGTCCGATAGGAATGCATCTGCAGTCAATTACCACCCACCTTCCCCTCTGTGGTACTCCTAGGGTATTTGCCATCCTTCAGCTAGCTTGGGGGGGATCTATTATGGTGTATTTGTTTGTATATATGTACATACATGCTTATTTTATGTGTTTGCTCTCTACTATTTGGAAACATTGGCATTTATCCAAATTTAGCCATCCAAGAGGGCACCTGGCATCTGGGGCAAGAAACACTGAGGAAAATGGCGTCGGCTGATGCCTTTATACCCGAAAAACTGCAGCTATGACGTCTGGTGAAGTGCGACACCAGCCGAAGCCAGACCCAGACTTTGGAATCCGGCCGACCGAAGGGCTGCCTGACGACAGGACTACCCATTTGTAAGGACTGCAGATGCATTCCTGTCGGACATCTACATTTATGGTAGGTACAAAACTGTACTTTTTCTTTCCTAAATATCAGAATAAAGGAGAGTACAAGCTGCACTCATTAGATGTTCATAGGCAGCTACGTTTTTATACTCTTAGAACAGCTGGTCATAGACAATCTGACCAGCTGTTCATTTCCTTTGCCAAATTTAATTTGGGGAAAGCAATATCGAATGTATCTCTAAAACGCTGGATTTCACAATGTATCTTATTAGCGTACCAAGCCTCTGGGAGACCCGCACCTGAAGGAGTTCGCGCACATTCCACTCGTTCCATCTCTACTTCTGCGGCCTTCAAATCTAGTGTTCCACTGGATGATATTTGTTCAGCAGCCACTTGGGTCTCATCTCATACCTTTATTAACCACTACAAACTGGACTAGATTTCTAGAGGGAGAGCATCCTTTGGCTCTGCGGTGCTCCTCAATATCCTTCCATGATGGCCACCCAAGATTCAGGTAGCTGGGGACTCTGTCCCACAGGTTGCTGACAAACGAAGTCCCTACTTCAGATTAAGAAGTTATGTACTCACCATAACATTCCATCTGAGTAGGTAGCTTCATTTGTCTGCAACCATCCCCCCCTCCTTCCCCCTGGCCTTCAGTGGATCTGTTAGTTGGAATACCCTTTAAGGTACATATTGAGGGGCAAACTCAATCTGAGGTCATGTAGGGTTGGCAGGGTATTATGGGTGAGGGGAGGAGCTAGGAGCTCGGATCCATTAGCTTGAAACAAATTGCCGGCTTGGATCCGATATCGGATCCAAGACCCACAGGTTGCAGACAAATGAAGCTACCTACTCAGATGGAACGTTATGGTGAGTACATAACTTATTTTCGGAAAATCTGACCAGCTCTTTGTATCCTATGCTACAGCTTCACAAGGGAAGGCTATATCAAAACAAACCATTTCCAAATGGATAGGACATTGCATTCGTTTTTGCTATACCCATCATCGAAAACCAGTTCCTGCTACCATTAGGCCCCACTCTACCAGGGCAACAGCTACATCTTCAGCCTTCCTCAGGGGGGGTTCCAACCAAGGAGATTTTGGAAGCTGCAACTTGGAGTTCAGTACACACCTTCACCAAACATTATCATACCACTTTACTCTAAGACCAGGACTTGCTTTGCCAGTGCAGTTTTGCAGGTCCTTCTAGCTCCCTCTAACCCTGTTTGACTCCTCCGCCCATCCTCAGCTTTGGGATTCTACCCAAGTGTGATGACTGCAGCAGGGTAACACGATGAACATAGTACAGTTTTGTACCTACCATAAATGTCGATGTTTGAGTGTACACCCTGCTGCAGTCCAGGTTAGCCTCCCACCATCCCCTCTGATCTAACTGGCTAAATCTCTACATTACCTTCCTGATGTATTTGCTTATAGCTGGAGGGATTTTGTTTGTGCAAAAATTGTTTAATTTGATACTAATTACTGACCACCTTTTTGGGGGCACCTGACATCTGGGGCAAGAAAAACTGAAGAAAATGGCGTCTGATGCCATATATATACCCCTGGCGCACAGATGTCGGGGAAGAAGCGACAGCAACCCATGCCAGACCAAAACTTTGGAATTCCGGCCGACTGCGGGACCGCCTGACAACAGGATAACCCAAGTGTGATGACTGCAGCAGGGTGTACACACTAACATCTACATTTATGGTAGGTACAAAACTGTACTTTCCAAGCACTGGTCCTTTCCTGCCCCCTCCAGGTCATCTCAGCCCAGACCCCCGGGGATGCAGGCTCCCCAGGGAATGTAGAGATGTAAGCAATGGAGTTCCTCCTCTGGAAAACCAAGGAGTGCTAAGCCACCCCCTCATGGTAAGAACTCACAATGACTTTACACTTCCCCCCCTTCCCTCTGCCTTAACTGCACTTTTCCCTAAGAGGAAAACTCTCCTTCTACGTAAACACTTGGGCCACCATTACAAACAGCATCTGGGTCCTCAACATTGTGTCCCAGGGATAAAATTTTTATTTCTACACTACACCAAACCCCAAAAAGGTTCCCAGATCTTAGTCCTTTCCTTATGCTCTGTGAAGGCAATAGAGCATGTTCCTGCAGAACAGATAGGCCAAGGTTTCTACTTTACTATTCCTGGTATCCAGAAAAGAGGGTGCATGGCGCCCCATCCTCTCATTCCAAACCCTTTTCTGGTGATACTAAAATTCAAAATGCTAACCCTCCAGCAACTTCTACCTATGCTCTCCAGGGATGCTTGGTTAGCCACCCTAGACCTAAGAGACCTACCTACACATCCCATTCAGGGAATCCTGCAGGAAATACCTACATTTCAATGGCAGGGTCACTGCACATTCAGTTCTCTGCACTTCCCTTTGGCTTATCCACTGCTCCCAAAGGTTTCACAATGTCTGGCTTCCACCATTGCTTTCTGCAGACAAATATTGCAATTTACCCATACTTGGACGACTGCTTGTGTAACAGCATGCCCTGGCCCAGCAATCAAGGAGCCTCAATCCTCACCACTAACACTAGAGAGGAGCGTCTCATATGAGGAAAGGATAAATTCACACAGTGAAGTGTAGTTTCTCATGAGAGCACACAGATCAGTCAGTCTGGGGATGGTCACTCCCTTGCTTCCCAGGTCCATAATAAGTCTCCCACTGGCACATCTATAGGGTCCAGATCTCAGCCTAGTGGCAAGCTAAAACCCCCTGCCCAAGTAGCTGACACGCATGCACTTTTCAGAAGAGGTTATACAACCACAGACTCTCATGGGGAAGGCTGGCGCAGGTTCTCCAGCTGTGCCCCTTTCTCCCAGACTATACTGTAATTCCACTTGCCACCACCCACTAATACTAAGCTACTCAAAGTCCCCTAAAAGGGTGTCCAATTACTGTGCAGTATTGTCCAATTGGTAGATGTGACTAAACAGTCTCTAGGCTGATGAGTGACCTTGTACAGGATCCTTGTATACATGCAATATACTCTTAGAGCTTAACTTATCTGTACACAGCAGCCACAGTTGAAAGGGTTTAAAAATATTTAAAACCACAAGACAATACTTTCTACTACACAGAGGTAGTCAAGCGTTCAGAGATCGCTCCGAAATTAAAATAAATCAGTAGTACAGTTCTGGTATCACAGAAAAACACGGTCTAATCTTTAGTCCTAGTGGTTTCTACAAGAAAACGCACTTGTAGAGCAAGGCAGTGTGCTGTGAGTTGGATATTCAAGTTAAAATGCTTAATCTCTGGTTCTCACTGTTTAAATTGAAGCTGCAGTTCTGCTAAAACATTGCATGTTTTTACACTTCTTGGAGTTCCCAGGCTGACAAAATGCATTTACATTCTTTGTCCTTTAGAGTAATAAAGGACATTCCGCATGTAAATTCTGGTCATTAACTTTAGCCTTAAAACAATAGGCAGGAAGCCTTCATCTAGCTGGACTGGAGCCAACCTGTAAAACATCAAAGGCAGTGATGAAATAATTTTAATTTCAAAGGACGAACAATAAATGCTTGACTTAGCTTTCTTTACAGCAGTTGGCAATGTTTCCACATTGTTTTAAGTTTATCGTTCATATTTGCAAAGAAAAGAATTATATGCACAAATCTATCTGCCTAGGCTAGCAGCCTTCACCCATCTCTACCAGTCTTCACAGCCTGATTCAGGCAGACAGGAAAAGTTGCTAAAGCACCTGAACTTTGTAAAGGACCTGCTGACTTCCTTGGGGTACACAGTCAACAGAACGAAATCCAAACTAGTACCCACACAAACAGTATTCCTGGGAGCAAGCCTGGACACAGCATCCCAGATGGCATTCCTTACACCAGAAAAACAAACCTACCTGATAGCCTACTTCTCTCAACTAGCCACCAGATCTCTGTTAACAAGGAAAATCCTGCAAGCTCTGGGGTTAATGACTTCTTGCATTCTACTCATTCCATATGCCAGACTGCATATGAGGAAACTAATAATAATCAATGAGCAAGCAGCCAGCAATAAGCACAACAAAGTAAAAGTAAATAAGACTGTTTAATGGTTCCAAACCGGTTTCGGCAAAACTGCCTTCCTCAGTGGGATATGTAACAAAGCCAATGTAATCCTACCATTTATATACAACAGTTCCTCCAATGAGATCAGCCTTTCAATTGTCATTTTCTATAGCAAATATATTAACATATTTACTTGAAAAATCAAACCGGTGATAATCAATGCGATCTTATAACATAAAATCGCAAACTCTGTAAATGATCATTGAGCCCCGGTGAGAACCCCCCCCCAATTTTATGATCCAATATTTTTTTGAGGATCGAATGCCAACCCTACCTATTGCTTCTATTACCATGAATCCGATCAAACTGCAGTACAGTGGATAGTGTAATGTCTATATAATGCGTTCAGTTGCTTATTACGAATATCACGCCAATGCTCCGACATATGAAGATGCAAGGGATGTGATGTCTGACTTTTATATAAAAAGCCAAGCAAGTACATGTCGCTAAATATATTGGTCTGTACCACAGTTTCCAAAGAATCTAGCATCAAAAACCTGACTCGTTTTCTTACTAGTAAATTGTTTAGACTTTAATATGTATTGACACGAGGAACAGTGGCCAGAAGGAAAGGTGCCCAGATATCTAGCCCCAGTAATAGTTATTTGATAAACTGCACCTCCTGTACTAGCATGTTTAAAGTGGGGGAAAATGTGATCCCCAGTGTCTTTTCTCTCCTATATGAAAACCGACAGTTGGGACCAAGAACATGATGCAATTCATCATTGGCCATTAAATCGATTCCAATGTCTAGAAAGACTGTAATGGTACCCAAAAAAAAAAATTTCTTTGGTGGGCAGCAGCATGCTGCCACAAGGGACTTCCCTTTACTCAACCCCATGTCACCCATACCCTAACCACAGACGCATCGGACTATGCCTGGGGGGCACATATGGACAAGTGCCTTCAGGGCCACTGGAGCCAAAGTCAAATTCATCTGCACATCAACCAAAAAGATGCTAGCTGTTCAGCACACTGCTTTCAGATCCCTACTCTCAGCAGGACCCCTGCTAATACACACCACAATTGTGGTACATCAGTCTGGGGACGACCCACTCTGCAGGCTTGCCATGGCCCTGTGGAACACAGCCTTGGACATGCATATTCTTCTGCAAGCTCAGTTCCTGCTAGGCAAACAAAACTCTGGCAGATGACTTGAGCAGACATATCCTAGACCCACACGAGTAGCAATTACACCCCAGCATTTTCGGCCTTCTAACCCAGAAATGGGGTCCCCAGTGGTGGACTTTTTTGCCTCCCCCCTACAATCATGAGCTCAGCAAATGCACTAGGACCCTTCACAGCAGGGCCTGGAAAGTGGATGCCCTATCCTTCCAGTTGATGAACTTCGCAATCATTGCTTTCCCCCTCTGCCTCTTCTCAGAAGAGTATTACTCAAGATAAGACAGGACAGATTAAGGGCAATCCTGATTTGCCCCAGACTGGCCACGCCACCACTGGTATCTCTACTGTGCAGCCTGTCAGTGGTGCGACCCTAGCACCTACCCAAGATCCCAACCCTCCTCACTCAGCAGTAGGGACATCTTGCATCTGTAACTGCAAACCCTGAATCTTGCAGCCTTTCTTATTCCTTGAATTCTCCTAGTTACCAACCTAAGCAAGCAGGTGCTGGACATCATTCTTGAAGCCAGAAAACCTAGTACATGAAGTCCTATGCTATCTGTTAAAGGTGTTGCTCTGGGTTCATTTTAAAGAAGACACGGTACTGCCCTCCTTGCCTCTTATCCAGGATTACCTAGCAGATCTTCTCCACAGAAGCGTAATATCCATGCCTCTGCCATATCTGCTAAGTGCAACACTGAGCCACCTCTCTTCTCACACACTCAAACAGTTCCTGAGAGGGGCAAACAACTTAAAGCCACCAAGGAGAGCCCCTCCCCTGCTTGAGACCTTAACTTTGTACTGGATAAGCTCACTTCCCCCTCTTAAGCCTGCAATGTCAGCAGAGTTAAAATTCCTCTGTTGGGAAAACAGCTTTGTTTTCTGTTCATCACTTCATCTACAAGAGTGTCTGAGCTACAAGCACTTATGGCTGTGGAACTCCATTATTTATCTTGCCGTCAGGGTCTCCCTCAGGGCTAACCCTTCCTTTATGCCTAAAGTGGTGCCCAGTGTGGCTCTCAACCAATCTATCCATTTTCCAACCTTCTTCCCTAATCCTCAAAATAAAGGGGAGAGGATCCTGCACTCTTGGATGTGCAAATTTCTCAGATTCTACCTTGATGGGACTAAGCCCTTCAGGAAATCTGACCAGTTACTAGTCAATTTTGCACCAGGGGCAGTGGGCAAGGCCATTTCAAAACTAACCATTTTTAATTGTATAGCACACTATCCATTTCTGTTACAAACACCATAGGAAACCAACCCCTCAGGGACTCTGAACGCATTCCACTAGGTCAACTTCTACCTCTACAGCATTCCACAGGGGAGTCTCTACCGCGGACATTCTGGAAGCTGCTATCTGGAGTTCTGTTCACACCTTCAAGCATTACCACCTGCCTATCTTTTCCATATCCAGGGTGGGTTTTGCAACTGCAATCCTGCAGGGCATACTAACCAGCCCCAACTCTTCTTGACTGCCTCCACCCATTCTTCAGCTTTGGGAATCTATCCAGGTGCAATGACTGCAACAGTTGAAACACGAAGAACATAGTACAGTGTTGTACACTTGCATAGATGTTGGGAGTGTATTCACTCTCCAGTCCTGGTTCCTCTCACTCCCCCCCCCCCCCCCCCCCTTCCCATTACTCACCCCTTGCAGGGCTGTTGGTATTTACTTTTTACTCGTGTTTTCCCACCATAACTTGGCTCCCTATTTGGGGGGCTCATGATGTTTGGTGCAAAAAAAACTGATGTAATGCCGTTGGCTGCCTGTTTTTATACCTCTGACAACCTGACATCAGTCCTGAAGCGACAGCAACTGACGTAGAAATATTAAGTCTCTGGTATGTGGGCCGACTGAGGGCTACCTGCAGGCAGATAACCCTACTGTGACTGCAACAGTGAATACACTCTAACCTCTACATTTATGGTAAGTGTACACAACTTTACTTTTACATACTAGGCTGTGGTTGGTGATTTTCCAGATAACAGTACCATTTTCTAGCTCCTCCCCTTTTCTTTTGGTAAGTGACAGGAATATATTGGTATTGTTACCTGATCAGACTTCAAAGCTGACCTCTACAGCAGGAGTCTGGCTTTACAAACATGGAGTTGGGGGCTCTCTCTTCCGAGTGCATTTCCATCAAAAGAATGGCACTCTTTAATCATTTAAAGAAAAAAATACATTAGCCATGTAGGAGCTGTATTTGCATATTCTGCCCAGAAGGTTGGACTTCCCATCTTTGTCAGATTTCATGGGTGAGTACTCAACCAGGTAATGTTTTTGCTTTGCTTGTTTATATAATTTATATGTGCATTATCTTTGCCCTAGGACTGCAAAGAGGATACTTGATCAAATTGTAGAAAAAGGAAGACCTGCGCCTGGTGGTGGTGGTGGTGGTGGTGGCGGCGGCGGTGGCTTTCACCATGGGGATGGTCCAGGAACTACTGTTCAGGAACTACTGATGATACCACCTTCTAAAGCAGGATTAGTTATTGGAAAAGGTGGAGAAACAATTAAAATGTTACAGGTAAATGTTTAGTTTTCTAAATTGCATTTTTGTTTGCTTTTAAATTGAAAAATGGTTGTATTAGACATGGTTTTATCTTTATTGTTAAATCTCCTTGTGCTAAACTGTAGATCTGTGGATTTTAAATTTTGGAATTTGAACCGGACATTGTGGAAAGCTGTCATTTAATTCCAGAGTTTGTTGCTGCAAAATGTTTGGTTGTAACCTACTGACCTTTATGGAAACTTCCTATTTGGGGCATAGTGAGTGAAATATCCAGACTCCCATATATTGCATTGTATGCACTTTTATTCATAGTTCACAGGTTCATAGTTGGCTACTAGGCTAGCAACCAGCAGGGTCTTGATAAGCCTAGTCGTACAGTCCAACCAAATTCTCCATCACTAGTGTTTGTTAGGAGGGGGTAGTTAAGAAGTTTCTAGAGGTTATATGGTGGTGTGGTGGGTTCCTTTGCAGATGTGCAAAAGGTCCATCAGAGTTGGATCTGAGGATTCCTTCTATACCAGGCATAAATCATTTCTCAGTAACCTCTTGGAACCAGAGTAGAGAGTGTGGTCCTTAAGATATTCCATATAGGGCATTGTTTATTCCATGGGTTCTACTAATGAACATTTGTGGCCAGTCAGGTAGATGGCGACTGGGGCATTTTACTCAATGATGGATCTGATAAGGACTGAATAAAACTGAAACCTGACGGATGTTCATCGTGTTTCACTGTTGCAGTCATGACTGTAGGGTTCTCCCCTGCCGGCAGGCAGTCAGTCCTCGGTCGGCCAGAATCCCAAAGTCTGGGTCCGGCGTCTGCTGTTCAACCATGCTGCCTGACGTCAGAGCACCAGGAGTACAAAGCTGACAGCCGACGCCATGTTCTCTAGTCTTTCTTGCCGTGTGGTGATAGCAGTTCGCAAGTGCCGGTCGGCTGACTCCTGACAATCTTTTCTGAACAAACTTCAGTCCGATGACTGACTTCTGCTCAAAGCTAAGTACCCCGTTGGGGAAACTTTATTTTTCTTGCTCCAGACCGATGTCAGAAAAAGTTAACAATTGTATTTCTTGTGGGAAGCAAATACCTCATAAGGATTTTCATTCTTACTGTATTCCTTGCCTAGGCCCTGACCACGACATTGCTAGTTGTCGGTTTTGTGCTAGATTTAACCAACTCATTTAAGCGTCGGAACGATTTTGCTTTTCATTACTTTGGCCGAAGGTTTAACTACATAATGCTGTCGGAACAACTGACGACCGGAGTTCATAAAAAGCGCAAGGAAAAAGAAAAGGGCAGGCATCCGAGGTCCAAAACCGGCAGGCATCCGAGGTCCAAAACCGAAGCCTCTTCTAGGCCAGTCACCGGTTCTCAGTGAGGCGCTTTCACAGCCCCTGACATCTGCTACCTCAGAGCCACAGGCTGCGTCAGACTCCCACGTGAAGACTATTGGGCCTCATGATACTCAAGGTATTGGGCCTTCGGAAACTAATCCCTCAGATGGGTCCAGAGCCGCTGAGCAGGCATCTGCTTCTGAGGGTGTTTTCAGACCTACACAGCTTTTATATCAAGCCAACTTCAGCATCCAAGGCTAAGACTAAAACAGTTTTAAAGACAAGGAAACAAGTACAGCATTCTCCAGGACAGACTTCCATGCCTGAGAAACAGATGCTCAAAATGGCCGAATTTGATCAGGGGTTCCCATCCCCCTCCTGATAAGAGGCCTAGGCATGATACTGAATGATTCCTTTGATCAAGTTTCCATTTCCTCTGACTTCTCTTCAGAACAGGGATACTCTGTTCCTCCCTATGAGGATTCTGATGCTGAAGAATCCATCCCTTCAGCTTCTTTACCTGAGGATTACTCATTTGGGGAAATCCTGCATACCATGAGGGAGCATTTCCACTGGACGAGCCAAGATTATTCAGATTCTAAGAAAAGCCTCAGACTTTCTTTTACTACCTCGGTACAGACCTCTTGCTATTCCACCTGTTCTAGACATTGTAGATGTATTTTCAGAGTCCGGCCTGTCTCCCAACTCTTTACCTCCTTCACCTGTTTAGCCAGACAAATACTACAGGGTTCCAGATTCTCATAAATTTCTATATAAAAACCCTGCTGCTGACCCAGAAACTATTTCTCCGGGTTCCAGAGGGGTCGAGGCTGTTACTGCAAAAAACCCTGTTGCCTCAGATATTCTAGGGCACTGGTTAGATGGGGGGAAAAAAGTTTACACTTCTGCTACCTTGGCTGTAAGGGCTTTAAATTGTCAGTTTCATATGCTTAAATATCAGCAATACTTAATGTCTCTGTTAAAATAGAAAATGTTCAATTCTGAATGTTCTGAGAACAAGGAATTGCAGGATTTATTGCATGCAGCTGAACAAGTTGGAAAACCTACTTTGCAATGTGATTCACTCGAGGCCCCTTGCAGGGCCGCTGTAACAGGTTCTGTCATTAGAAGGCATGCTTGGTTAAATGAACAGACCCTGCCTGATAAGGTTAAAGCAAAATTATTGGATGCACCATTGCAGCATGATACTTTGGTGTTAAGGCAGAAGAGGTGTGGCAGAAGAGGTGTTGAAGAAAATGGAGGATAAAGCTAAATCTATGCAGACAGTGAAGGATTTCTTACAGGTACAGCCACCCAGATTTAGCAGGAACTGGCCTAAGAAATGGTCCTTTCCCGTGTCAGGCCACAAAGAGGCAGATACAGACGCCCTAGAGGCAGACAACAGCCCCAGGGCTCATATAGGCCCAAACAATGGAGTGCTTCTACCTCCAAAAGCGGAGAAGACAAATCACAGCCATGTAGGAAACTGTCCCAATGACTTCCCTCTGCTAATGCCAAGCATTTATCTTTTGGCAGCACCCTTGGGGGGTAAGCTAGCACTTTTTTCACAAAATTGGCACACTATCACCTAGTGCAAATGAGTCTTAAATAGTCTCTCAGGGCTAGAGGTTCCACTTTTACACCCTTCCAAAGGCAAAAAGTATACCAGACCTGCCACACAATCAATGGACAGAGGCACAAAAAAGTTTAATCTCTCATGGACATGAGGGCTTTTCAGCCAGTGCCACAAGAGCAGGGACAAGGATTTTACTCAAGACTTTTCTTAGTACCAAGAAAGGACAAAGCATGGAGACCAGCTCTGGACCTGTCTATTCTAAATACTTTTCTGGACATTCCAAATTTCAAAATGTTGACTCTGCAGCAGCTTCTGCCCATGCTGGGCAAGAAGGCTTGGCTTGTAACTTTGGACCTCTGAGGCATACCTGCATGTCCCAATCAGACAATCTTGCAGAAAATTCCTCAGATTCATAGCTGGCTCAATGCACTACCAATTCTCTGCACTGCCCTTTCGCTTATCTACTGTGCCCAGGGTTTTCACAAAATGCCTGGCACCAGTAATTGCTTTTTGCAGACAAAGAAGAATTCAAATATATCCCTACTTGGACGACTGCCTTATTCAAGCAGAGAACAAACCACCTACTAAAGCATCTGGCGTTTGTAAAAAGATTACTAATTTACCTAGGGTACACAGTAAACTAAAAGAAATTGAAACTAGTACGCCAAGAGATAATATTCCTGAGTGCAAGCTTAAATGCAGCTGCCCAGATGGCTTATCTCATGCCAGACAAAGACAGCTGACTTACTTCGAAAGCATGGCAACAAAGACCCAGTTATCTGCAAGAAATTCTGCAGGCTCTGGGCTACATGGCCTCTTGCATTCTGCTAATTCTGTATGCGAGACTGCATATGAGGAAACTAAAATGGTATCTAAAGTGTTTGGACTCAACATTTCCACAGCCTGGAATCATTTATTTCACTCATTCCCTGCCTGCAACAGGAGTTTCGATGGTGTGCACAGGCCTGTCACCACAACAAGGGACAGCCATTCACTTTTCCCACAGCCAGGCAAACCCCAACAGATGCATCAGATTATCCCTGGGGCCCCACATGGCAGGAAAATTATTCAGGGCACATGGCCCCCAAGCCAAAGACATCTTCACATCAATCAGAGATGCTAGCTGTACAGAATGCCCTGACTGCCTTCAAGGACCTACTTCATCCAGGACAGCTGCTGATAGACGTGCAACACCACAGTTGTGGTACATTAACAAGCAGGGGGGCACACATTCCTACCCCCTCTGCAGACCAGCCATGATTTTGTGGAACACAGCATTGACCTACCAAGTACACCTGCAAGCACGATTCCTGCTAGGAAAAACGAATGCTCTGGCAGACTAAGCAGAAACCTCATGGATCCTCATGAGTGGAAACTAGATCCACAAATCTTCAGTATGATAAGGAAATGGGGATGCCCAGACACATCTTTTTGCCTCCCCTCACAACTGCCAACTTCAGAGATTCTGCACAAGGACTTATCACAAGCAAGCATGGAAAGTGGATGCCTTGTCATTCTGCTGGAACAGCCTTTTAGTGTATGCCTTTCCTCCACTGCCTTTTCCCCAAGGTACTCCTAAAGGTCAGACGAGAAGCCAAAATTATACTGATTGCCCTGAATTGGCCACGCCAACACTGGTACCCAATCCTAAGGAGATTGTCCCAAGGCCCAGCCTGGACATTGCTTCAGATTCCTCATTTACTGACTCAACAAAACAATCAGATCCTGCACAGCCAACTCAGAACCCTAAATCTAGCTGCATGGCGGATAGTGTAACCATTCAGAATACACCTTTCTAAAGCGGTTAAGGATGTTATTTTGGAGGCCAGGAGGCCCAGCACCAGAAAATCTTGTGCAGAAAAATGGAAGAGATTCTGTGCTTGGAACCAGGCACAAGAAATTGACACGCTTGTTCCAAATATTCCTCAGATTTTACAATATCTAACTGCGATGCTGGACAAAGGCCTATCCTTATCGGTTCAGATCCATGTCTCTGCCATTTCAGCTCATTACAATAGACCTACCTATTTTTTCACATCCATTGCTTAGGCAGTTCCTCACGGGGGCCAAAAACATAAGACCTCCAAGGAGAGCGCCAATACCTGCATGGGACCTCAATTTTGTCTTGGAAAACTCACACTGCCTCCTTTCGAGCCAGCCAATATAGCGGAGATAAAATTCTTATGGAAAACTGCTCTGCTCCTAGCAATAACTTCAGCAAGAAGAGTCTGAGCTACAAATATTAATGGCTGTGGAACCTTTATCTTCCATCCGGACAGGGTTTCTCTAAGGACAAACCCAACATTTATGCCTAAGGTAGTGTCCAGTGTGGCTCTTAACCAAACCATTCATTTGACCCAAACCCGCTGAATAAAGGAGAGACTTCTGCATTCTTTGACCTACACACAGCTACGCTTCTACTTGGACAAAACTAAAGCTTTCAGAAAGACTGTGCAACTTTTAGTGGCATATGCTGCAGGATCACAAGGAAAGGCCATCTCAAAGCAGACTATTTCAAAATGGATAGGACACTGCATTCGTTTGTGCTATTCACAACATGGCAAATCAGTGCCTAAGGGCAATAGACCACATTCTACCAGGGCAGCAGCCACCTCAGCAGCCTTCCTCAGAGGAGTACCAACCAAGAATATTTTGGAGGCTGCAACTTGGACTTCAGTGCATTTTTTTTACTAAGAGCTACCACTTGCCTCTTTACTCTAAATGCAGAGCAGGCTTTGCCACTGCAGTTCTGCAGGGCCTTATAGCCACTCCTATTTCTGTTTAGACCCAGCCGCCCAACCTCAGCTTTGGGATTCAACCCAAGTGTAATGACTGCAACAGTGAAACATGAATGTCTGTCGCTCTCTCTCGCTCGCTCTGTTGCTCTCAGTCTGTCGCTCTGTGTGTGTGTGTGGCGCGCGCCCTGTGTGTGTGTGGCGCGCGCCCTGTGTGTGTGTGGCGCGCGCCCTGTGTGTGTGTGGCGCGCGCCCTGTGTGTGTGTGGCGCGCGGCCTGTGTGTGTGTGGCGCGCGGCCTGTGTGTGTGTGTGGCGCGCGGCCTGTGTGTGTGTGGCGCGCGGCCTGTGTGTGTGTGGCGCGCGGCCTGTGTGTGTGTGGCGCGCGGCCTGTGTGTGTGTGGCGCGCGGCCTGTGTGTGTGTGGCGCGCGGCCTGTGTGTGTGTGGCGCGCGCCGCAAAGGTTTTATTTAGACAAAGTCTAGTCTCAAGTCTGATCCGCTATTTCTATTAATGGACTGTCTAAACTGGGTCAGTCGATGTGTAAACGGGTCATTGCAAGCTAGCTCAGTCTCATTTGGTTATTCTCACTGGTTGTCGTTGGCCTCCTGCCCTGGAGCTTGCTCTACCAGGCAGTGTCCACCTGTGTGGGGTTTGGCTTCTACAGGGGGGATAATGCCAGAACTGTATGGTAGCTGCCAGCAGGTCCTTTATACACACCTTCATTAATCACTACAGAATTGATGCCTTCTCAAGATCCCGAGCTGTCTTTGCTAGGTCAGTTCTCTGGCCTGTTGGACTGTTCCTCTTTTTCCATTAGCTAGCCTGTGTAAAGCTCTAGAATTTGTCCATCTGTTTGGAGTACTGCAACGTTGGTCTCTGTCAGGAAATAGTATAGTTTTAAGAACTTGCTATGACAGAGATGCTACTGATTACTTTCGCTTCAATTTATGGATAAAGTACTTAAGCAGATATTAAGTTAGAGGTAAATCGGGTGATATTTAAAAGAAAAAGAGTTTGTCAATTAGTGTTGTCTGGCTGCTGGCTAACTACTACTAGTGCTGGTCTCCTCAGTTTCACTCTGCTGGGATACATTGCTCCTTTGCTTTTTTCTCCAGAAGCAAAGCAGTGGCACCAATCCCAAGATGAGAAGCCCTCCACAGCCTGTTGGTGATTCAGTCTTGTCCCAGTTAGTGTAAAGGTCTGTAGGAGCCTTTTCCTTTTGTGCCTTGTTCCCCCTTAGAATGACTCCACACAGGCCTGTTCATAATGTGGCAGCTTTCTTGGAGAAGGTAAAATGCTGTGCAATGCTAGGCTCCTTCCAGCTAACAGGTCAAGCACAGATGCTATCTTCCTAACCAGAAAGTTAGTAATCTGTGTACTCTGCTGCTCCTTTCACCAGGAGCAAAAAAGTTCACCCTGGGAATTGCATTGGCTCAACTTGATAGAGGCACTGAGAACAGGTGGCACGATGCCAGGGCACTTCTATGTCCTAGACTTGTAAAGGCTCCAGGGCCATTGGCCTTGTACACACCTATGAATTTGCTATGGTGTGTATGGGAGGAGGTTTAACCACTTCCTGCTTGGGCTCCCTCCTATCTGGCACTAAATTCTTCATCTCACTGGCTTGGAAATGATCTCTGGATCTGCATTCGTATATCTTCCTGTATGTCCCTCTGCTTGCAAGTTGAGGTCCAACATCGAAAGTATGATCCAAGGAAATTCTCTCTCCCTGTGAAAATTGCTATATCAGTACTCCAAACAGATCAGTTATCAATATATCTACTATTGAGTTAAGTTCTTAGGGTTACCTTCTCCATCCTGACACTTTTTGTGCCCCCCCCCCCCACGGACCTCCTAACCCAGAGCAAGGGGTCTGCATCATCCATGCCAAATTGAAAACCTATTGACAGCTTGAATGATTAGTCATTGTTCTGTCCACCGAACCTTTTTCCCCAGGGGACTTCTGTACCAAAAGTAGCTAGGGAACAGTACCATGACGTTGTATATGGCAAAACGGAAAGGTTGATGTTCAATATCACTTTCAGTATTCTGTACTAAGGGGATTACCTGACGAGGGTAGCCCAACATCTGGCCAGTATTTATAAGCCTTGCATCTTTATAGATGTTATACATCACACGTACTCTACCCATTCAAGGTTTAAGGCATAAAGGTGATGTATAATATACATGCAGCAGAACTTTGCTGCCAGTCCAAATGCCATCTTTAATAGAGTGCTGATCCTGTGCTGGTTACTAAGCTCTGTTTCAGGTGAACAGGCAGATGTTTGTGTTAACCTGCTGCAGTCATCACACTTGGGTTATCCTGCCGTCAGGCAGTCCCGCAGTCGGCCCGATTTCCAAAGTCTTGGTCCGGCGTCGGTTGCTGACGCTTCTTCTCTGACGTCAGTGCGCCAGGGGTATATGAGGCATCCGACACCATTTTCTTCAGTCTTTCTTGCTGCACGGTGCCTCAAGCAGAAGTAGTTCGAAAGTGCTGGTCGGCCGACTCCTGAGATTTTCGATTTGAATTTTGTCCGAAGTCTTCATTAAAGCGAAGTACCCCGTTGGGGAACATTTTCTTGCCTCAGTCCGATGTCAGAAAGTTAACAATTGCATTTCTTGTGGGAAGCAAATACCTCATAAGGACTTCCATTCCTATTGTATTCCTTGCCTAGGCCCAGACCAAGATGTCACAGGTTGTCGGTTTTGCGCTAGGTTTAATATACTAGCCGATTTGACTTTGCAAGGCATTACTTTGGTAGGAAATTTAATTATATCATGCCGTCGGAGCAGCCGACTACTGCCATTCATAAAAAAGCGCAAGGATAAGGACAGGCAGCCTAGGAATAAGCCGGACACCGAGGCCTCAGTTGGGCCTGTCGCCGGTTCTCCGGTTTTCAGTGAGGTGCCTACGCAGCCCCTGACAACCGCAGACCTGGAACCCCAGACAGCTGCGGATTCCCAAGCGGAGTCTACTAGGCCGCAGCCATCTACCGACACCGGTGCAACGGAAACACCTTCGGTTGCAGAAGGTGTCTTCAGACAGACTACACTTGCCATTAAATCTTATGCTAAAATTAAAACTCCTTTAAAACCAAAGAAAACTGCACATAAGTCTACAGTTCAAAGCCCCATGCCTAAGAAACAGATGCTTAAGATGGCTGAAGATTTGATTACCCTTATCACAGGTTCCCATCCCCCTCCTGATAAGACCAAGAGGAGGATTATGCATCCTCTGACCAGGTTTCTGTCTCCTCAGATTCTTCTGAGGAACAGGATTACACTTTTCCACCTTTGAGGATTCTGATGCTGAAGATTCTATTCCCTCAGCATCTCCCCCTGAAGACTACTCCTTTGTGGAAACTTTACATAACATGAGGGAATAGTTCCACTGGGAAGGCCAGGATTACTCAGATTCTAAGAAAAGGCTTAGAGTTCCTTTCACTACCCCAGCACAGACCTCTTGCTATCCCTCCTGTTTTAGATATTGTGGATGATGTTTACTTGGAGTCTAGTTTTAAATCCAGACTCTACCTCCTGCTCAAGCCAAACCAAACATACTACAGAGTACCTGACTCTCTGAAATTCCTTTATAAAAGCCCTGTAGGTGACCC
Source organism: Protopterus annectens (assembly GCF_019279795.1). Classification (NCBI taxonomy): domain Eukaryota; kingdom Metazoa; phylum Chordata; order Ceratodontiformes; family Protopteridae; genus Protopterus; species Protopterus annectens. Next base: position 1,141,658,791 of record NC_056744.1, read on the forward strand.
AGAAACAATTTCCCAGGGTCCTAAGGGAGCAAAAGCTTCTATGGCTAAAAATCCTGTGCCCTCTGAAAGGGATTCCAGAGCCCTAGATGGGGAAAGAAAATATACACCTCAGCAACTCTGGCTATGAGAGCATTAAATTGCCAGTTTCACATGTTGAAATATCAACAATGCCTTGTGTCTCTGTTAAAACAAAAAATGAGCACACATTCAGAGCAGCCTGAATTCAAGGAAATGCAGGATCTGTTGCATGCAGCTGAACAGGTGGGCAAACATACTTTACAATGTGGATTTGATTCATTGGAAGCATCTTGTAGAGCAGCTGTTACTGGCTCTGTCATACGTAGACATGCTTTGTTAAAAGAACAAACCCTTCCTGACCATGTTAAAGCAAAAATATTGGATGCACCTTTACAACAGGATGTATTTGGTGTCAAAGCAGAAGAGGTTTTAAAGAAAATGGAGGTTAAGGCAAAGTCTATGCAAACTGTCAAGGATTTTCTGCAGGTACAACCCCCTCGTTTCAGCAGAAATTGGCCAACAAAAAAACTGGTCCTTTCCAGCTTCATACAGATCAGAGTGGAAAATAGACACCCAAGGGGCAGAGGCTAGTCACAGGGCCCTTACAGACCTTGCCAATGGGGTTCTGCTACCCAGAAAGGAGGAGAAGACAGGCCCCAGGCTAGCAGAAGACAAACACAATGACTCTATCCTCAAACTACCAATCAAATCTCTCCTGGCAACTCCCTTGGGAGGAAAACTAGCATTTTTTGCAGACAATTGCCACATCACAAATGGGTTCTAAACATTGTCTCTCAAGAATACATGTTCCACTTTCATACCTTGCCAAGGATCAAAGGAATACCAAACCTGCCACCAAACCAATGGGCAGAGGCACAAAAATAAATTACTGCTCTCATGAACATGAGAGCCAGTCAACATGTACCTGCACAGGAGTAAGGACAAGGATTTTATTCAAGACTCTTCCTAGTTCCAAGAAAGGACAAAGCATGGAGACCCATTCGGGATCTTTCAATTCTGAACACGTATCTGCAAGTACCAAAATTCACGATGCTAACACTACAGCTGCTTCTTCCCATGCTGGGCAAGAATGCTTGTCTAGTCACTTTGGACCTCAAGGAGGCATACCTGCATGTCCCTGTCCGACAAAATTGCAGAAGATACCTCTGCTTAATTGCAGGTTCAAAGCATTATCAATTCTCTGCACTGCCCCTTGGCTTATCTACTGCGCCCAGGGTCTTCACAAAATGCCTGGCACCAGTAATTGCGTACTGCAGACAGAGGAATTCAGATATACCCATACCTGGACGACTGCCTTATTCAAGCATAAAGCAAGGACATTCTTTTAAAGCATCTGGCATTTATCAAACGCCTAAGTTGCCTAGGGTACACAGTAAACTAAAAGAAATCAAAACTAGTACACTCACAAGACATAATATTCCTGGGTGCCAGCTTGAATACAAGACAAGCAACGACAGCGGTTTCAATAATTCAAAATAATGGCAACCAAGACCCAACTCCCTGCAAGAAAAATTCTGCAGGCCTTGGGATTCATGGCATCTTGCATACTACTAATACCATTTGCAAAACTGCATATGAGGAAATTACAATGGTACCTGAAAAGTGTATGGACTCAGCACAGCCACAGCTTGGAAACAATACCACTCCTTCCATGCCTTCAACAGGAGTTTCTGTGGTGGGCAGAGGCATGTCACTTCAACAAGGGTCAGCCTTTCACCTTACCCACAGCCAGGCAAATTATGACAACAGATGCATCGGACTATGCCTGGGGAGCGCACATGGCAGGGCAGTGCATTCAGGGCAAATGGTCTACAGATGAGACACCTGCATATCAATCAAAATGAAATGCTAGCAGTGCAGAATGCCCTAACAGCTTTCAAGGACGTTGTACACCCAGGACAACTGCTAATAAAGACTAACAATACCACAGTTATGTGATACATAAACGAGCAAGGGGGCACACATTCCTATCCTCTATGCAGGCAAGCAATGACCTTGTGGAACACTGCACGGTCTTACCAGGTTCATTTACAAGCGCAATTCCTGCCAGGAAAGAAAAACACATTGACAGACTACCTTAGCAGAAACATCATGGATCCACACGAATAGAAACTAGATCCAGAAGTATTTGCAATGATAGTTCAAAAATGGGGACACCCAGACACAGATCTGTTTGCCAACCCCCACAACCACCAACTTCACAAATTTTGCGCAAGGGCCTTCCATCTACTAGCTTGGAAAGTGGACGCCCTCTCATTCAGTTGGAAAACATAGTGTATGCCTTTCCTCCACTGCCTCTGCTAGCAAAGGTACTGCTGAAAGTCAGATCAGAGAGGCCACAAATGATGCTCGTTGCACCAGACTGGCCACGCCAGCATTGGCACCCAATTTTAAGGAACATGACCCATGGCTCACCATGGATTTTGCCACAAATTCCTCACCTAGCGAGACCATCAGATTCTACACAGCCAGCTCAAGACTTTAAACCTGGCTGCATGGCAAATTACTTTTAACAACCAGCCAACATCTTTATCCAAAGCTGTTATGGATGTCATTCTGGAGGCCAGGAGGCCCAGCACCAGGAAAACCTATTCAGACAAATGGAAAAGATTTTGCACCTGGAGCCAGGCTAAAGGCCTAAACTCCCTTGATCCAAACATCCCTCAGATTCTACAATATTTAACTGAGATGTTACACAAAGGACTTTCCTTTGGATCTATTAAGATCCACGCCTCAGCAATTTCAGCTCATTACAGCACGGATCCTCTATTTTCACATCCACTCCTAAGACAGTTCCTCAGAGGGGCTAAGAACTTGAAACTCCCAAGGAGAGCAACACCTACTTGGGATCTCAACTTTGTTTTGGAAAAGCTTACACTGCCGTTCTTTTAACCAGCTGTTTTCAGCTGATTTAAAATTTCTTTCTTGGAAAACTGACCTACTACTAGCAATAACCTCAGCTAGAAGAGTCTCAGAGCTACAGGCACTAAAGGAAGTGGAACCTTTCATCATTTTTCATCAAGACAGAGTCTCTACGAACTAATCCTTTTATGCCAAAGGTGGTATCCAGTGTGGCCTTAAACCAAATCATTCACTTGCCCACCTTCTTCCCAAATCCCCAGAACAAAGGAGAAAGACTCCTGCACTTTTTGGACATTCACAGGCAATTACATTACTACTTTGATAAAACTAAGGCTATCAGAAAAACTGTCCAGCTTTTTGTAGCCTATGCTACAGAATCGCAAGGAAAAGCCATCTCAAAGCAGACCATTTCAAAATGGATAGGGCATTGCATATGTTTCTGCTACACACTCATGGGAAACCAGTACCTGCTAACATTAGGTCCCACTCCACCAGGGCTACAGCAACATCAGCAGCCTTTCTCAGGGGAGTGCTAACCAAGGATATTCTGGAAGCTGCTACTTGGAGTTCAGTGCACACCTTCACCAAACACTATCACTTACCTTTATACTCTTAAGACTAGAGCTGGATGTTCTTCATCCCACATTGCTGCAGTCCTAACACTTGGGTAGTCCGCTGTCCCAGTCGGCCCGAATACCAAAGTATAAGGCTGGCGTCGGTCAAGGCGCATTAGTCTGACGTCAGGGTACAAGTGCGCATGACCGACGTCATATCCTCAGTCTTTTTTGCCGCATGGTCCGATGCAGAAGCAGTATTGCGAGTCCAGGTTGGCGTTCTGAAATTTTCTGAAGTCGGAGTTTCAGACCGAATCAAAGTTGGCTAAGTACCCCGTTGGGGAATATTTTGGTTTTTTCTTGCCTCAGTATTTAACCGGATGTCAGAAAAAGTGAATAACTATTTCTTGTGGGAAACAGATACCTCATAGGGATTACCATACCTTGTGTATACCTTGCTTAGGGCCTGAGCACGACGTTGTTGGATGTCGCTCTTGTGCTAGATTTAACAAACGCACTATAAAGAGAAGATTAGACTGTGCCAGGGTAGTTTTTGGGAAGCGTTGTAATTATAAAATGCCGTCTGATACTCCGACGCCCGCTTCGTCTAAGAAGCGCAAGGACAAAGCAGCAAAGCCTAGGTTGGAAGAACAGTCTGTCCCGGACGTCGGTTCTTTAGAAGGCTCGGTGGAGCCGGAGGTTCTGCCAGAAGTTTCTTTGGAGTCTCAGGGGGAGACTTTACTGTTACAAGATGTGTCCTCTCAGGAGGTAGGCCAGGCTGAAGGGGCTTCTCAGGTAGCTGTTCTCCCCTCCCTTCCTAAGGTGGTTAGGCCCTCCCCTTATGTTTCCAAGGCTTCTTCGAGAGGCAGGCCAGGTTTAACTTCAGTGGGTGTCTCTCCTAGTTCTTCAGGGTCTCTGCCTAAGAAACATATGCTTAAAATGGCAGAAGATTTGATTACTATGATTAGAGGTTCTATGCCCCCACCTGATAAGAGGCCTAGGGTGGAACCTGAGCTTGAGAGTTTTGAGCAGTGTTTGGAGGCTTCTGAGTCTTCGGCTGAAGACTTACAGGAGTATCCTCCTTATTCTGATTCTGATGTAGATGATTCTACTCCTTCGGCTTCTCCTCCCAAGGATTTTTCTTTTTCAGAAACTCTTCATTCCATGAGGGAGCATTTTAAATGGGAAGGTCAAGATTTCTCTGATTCCAGGAAGAGGCTTAGGGAATTTTTGTTTCTACCCCAGCATAGGCCTTTAGCTATACCTCCTGTACTGGATGTGGTGGAAGATGTTTTTGCAGAGGCTTCCCTGAACCCTGATTCTTTGCCTCCTGCCCCAGTTAAACCAGATAGGTATTATAGGGTGCCTGAAGCTCATAAGTATCTTTTTAAGAGTCCTAGGGCAGACCCAGACAAGTGTTTCTCAGGGGCCTAAAGGTGTTAAGGCTTCTGTTGTTAAAAATCCTGTTCCTCCTGATAAAGAGGCAAGGGCTTTGGATAGATGGGGAAAGAAGGTTTATACTTCCACTTTAGCCATGAGGGCTTTGAATTGTCAGTTCCACATGTTAAAATACCAAAATTATCTCCTTTCTCAATTGAAGTCTAAGGTGGATGCTCTGGCGGAAGGTATTGAGTGTAAAGAGTTGCAGGATTTAGTACATGTTTCTGAACAGGTGGGTAAGCATTCCTTGCAATGTGGTTTTGATGCTGTACAGGCCTCTTCGAGGGTGGCTGCCACTGGTTCTGTTCTTCAGGCACGCCTGGCTGAGGGATCAGAATTTAGCTGAGCATGTTAAGACAAGGATTTTGGATGCTCCGTTACAGTCTGATGTGTTTGGTTCGCCTGTGGAAGCAGTTTTAAAGAAAATGGAGGACAAGGCTAAGTCTATGCAGACTGTTAAAGATTTTTTGCAGGTTCAGCCTCCGAAGTTTAGTAGAAATTGGCCTACTAAGGGGTGGACATACCCTTCTTATGATTCCCAGTCTAGGGGTAGGTCTAGACGTGGTAGAGGCAGAGCTCAAGGTTCTTTTAGGCCTAGAACAGGGAGTTCACCTGCTCAGTCTTCTGGTGAGGGCAGGGGTCAGTCCTTTCGTAAGCAGACCCAATGACCTGCCTTTTCAGCTGCCAGAGCCTACTAGTCTGGCAGCACCTTTGGGGGGAAGGCTGGCGCTTTTCAAAGAAAATTGGAGTTTAATTACCCAAGACAGATGGGTATTGGATATCATTCACCACGGTTACAGGTTTTATTTCCATACCTTGCCTCCTTTCAAAGGCATGCCAGACATTCCTCCTCTACAAAGAAAAGAGGCCCACAAGCAAATTTCTCTGTTACTCCAAATAGGGGCCATTCAGCCGGTTCCTGTGCCAGAAAGGGGCCTAGGATTTTATTCTCGCCTGTTCCTAGTACTAAAAAAGGGGAACACGTGGAGACCAATTTTGGATTTATCTATCCTCAACACTTATCTGGACATTCCCAAGTTCAAAATGTTGACGTTACAACAGCTTTTACCTCTGCTGGGCAAAGATCACTGCATGGTAACTTTAGATCTCAAGGAGGCTTACCTTCATGTGCCTATCAGGCTAAGTTGCAGGAAGTATCTGCGTTTTTGAGCTGGGAATTCCCATTATCAGTTCTCTGCATTGCCCTTTGGCTTATCTACTGCGCCCAGAGTATTCACAAAAGTTCTGGCTCCAGTGATAGCTTACTTCAGGCTAAAAGGAATACAAATCTATCCTTACTTGGACGACTGCCTGATTCTGGCTCAAGAAAAGGAAGACCTTTTTCAGCATTTGGAATATGTGATAGCAGTCCTAAGATGCCTGGGGTATTCTGTGAACGAAATAAAGTCCAGTCTAGTACCCTCTCAAGACATGTGCTTTCTGGGTGTGAGACTGAATACAGCAACCCAGATGGCCTTTTAACCCCGGACAAACAAAAGAATCTTTCCTTTACTTCCATCAACTATCTCTTCAGTCCGGGCTGACTGCAAGGACAGTCCTTCAAGCCTTAGGGTTCATGGCATCTTGTATTCTGGTGCTTCCCAATGCCAAACTGCATATGAGGAAGCTGCAATGGTATCTCAAAAATGTATGGACACAGCACTGCCAGGATTTGGACACTGTCATTCAAATAATACCTTGCATTCAAAAGGAATTTTTGTGGTGGGCTCAGGAATGTCACCTAAACAAGGGACTCTCTGTGACCCGGCCAGAGGTGAGTCAGATTCTAACGACAGATGCCTCAGACATAGCTTGGGAGCTCATCTGAATGGAAAGTGGATACAAGACAAGTGGCCTGCCAGACTACAGCATCTACATATCAACATGAAGGAGATGTTAGCAGTCCAGTTTGCATTAATGGCTTTCAAGGAGTTGCTTCTTCCAGGGCAGGTGTTGATTCTAACAGACAACACAACTGTCATGTGGTACATCAACAAACAAGGGGAACACATTCTTATCCTCTATGCAGGCAAGCAATGATTTTGTGGGAGACTGCGCTCAGCTTGCAACTAAATCTTCAGGCAAGGTTTCTGCCGAGCACAGAACTCCTTAGCAGATGTGTTAAGCAGGCAAATCATGGATCCCCACAGTGGAAACTGGATCTTCATGTATTTCGAAATTGACAGTGTCATGGGGAACTCCAGACATAGATCTGTTCGCTTCTCCACTAAACCACCAGCTGCCAAAGTTTTGCACGAAAAGGTTTCATCACACAGCTTGGAAAGTGGATGCTCTTTCTTTCAGTTGGAAAAATCTTCATGTGTATGCCTTTCCACCTCTGCCTCTCCTCCCAAAGGTACTCCTAAAGGTCAGACAAGACAAGCCAAGGATGATTTTAATAGCTCCAGATTGGCCTCGGCAACACTGGTACCCATTACTGAGGAGTCTGGTAAGGAAGCCTCCATGGCCTTTACCTTTGATTCCACACCTATTGTCTCAGAGGGACGGTCATCTACTCAATGTCAAGCTTCACTCTCTTCATCTAACAGCCTGGCACATTCTGTTTTGAACCACAGCAGGTCTCAACTTCCTCAACAAGTTTTGAATGTGATTATGGAAGCCAGAAGACCTAGTACAAGGAAAGTGTGCATGAAAAATGGAAGAGATTTTTATTTTGGAGTGCAGCAAAGGATTTGGAGGTTTCTGAGCCTAATTTGAGTGTGGCTCTTCAATATCTTACTGAGTTATTGGACAAAGGTTTGTCTTTCTCTTCCATTAAGATTCATGCTGCAGCAATTTCAGCTCACTATGATTGTGACCCACCATTGTTTTCTCATCCTTTGTTCAAGCAATTTCTTAGAGGGCAAAGAATATAAGACCCCCACGAGCTCCTACTCCTGCTTTGGGATCTCAATTTTGTGTTGGAGAAACTTACTCTACAACCTTTTGAGCCTCTGCTACTGCTGAATTGAAATACTTGTCATGGAAGACTGCTTTTTGTTGGCCATTACTTCTGCAAGAAGGGTTTCTGAATTGCAGGCCCTTATGGC
>NC_056744.1:1141671735-1141674235 GCF_019279795.1 Protopterus annectens
TTTCTAACCTAGCTAAAGAAGGCCTTATGATTCTCTTTAGAGTCCTTGGCGATTTTTCTCTCAATTTGCCTTGGATGATTTTATGAGAGCTCTTAGTTTTTTTACTTATAATGATCAAAGGTGTCTTACCTTTCAAGGAGTTTGCTCTATCTTGTAGTAGCTTCCTCCTTTTGTTGTAGAGCTTGTTTATGGCTGGGGTCCACCAGACTGGACGCTTGCCTTTGGTACAGAGAGTCTTAGTTTTTTTTGGGATTGCCTGATCCATGCAGTCCTGTAGGTGCTGGTAGAAGGCATTTGTAAGTGATTCAGCGGTTTGAGTAATGTTTACCACTGGCTCAGGGGCCTTAAAGGAGACCACACTAGTTTTAGAAGTGTGAAATCGGCTTTTGAAGTTTTTCACTGGGGTCTTTTATGTTTCAGGTGGGGGCGGGGTGAGGACCTCCAGCGAGATTAGTTTATGATCTGATCTCACCAGTGAGCGGTATACTTACGGTGTTGAACATTTTGATCCCATGTTCGTGATGATGAGATCAAGTATGTTTTCTCCTCTTGTGGGGATGGTGACTAGTTGTTCCATGGCATTTGAGTTTATGAACTCCAGGAATCTTTGGGTTAGAGTGTTCGGGCTTGAGTAGTGTTCCCAGTCTATATTAGGGTAGTTGAAGTCACCTAGTATGATGGTGTTTGGCGATACATTTATCCCCTCCAATGTTTTCAGGAAGGCCATGTGAGGTTCCTGAGTTTGAGATGGTGGCCTGTAACATGCTACAAATTGCAGAGCAGTCTTGCCTATGGTTAATTGCACCTGGATGGTCTCCGATGCATCGTGCGTTGCCACCAACCTTGAGGTGTGGGTGTCCTTTATGAATATGGACACCCCTCCTTTCTTGGTGTTGTCCGGATTTTGGGGCGGGCATGATATGAGGTGAAACCTGTTAGTGCTGGGGTGCTCTCAGGAGCCTTGAACCAGGTTTCTGTCACAGCACAGACATCGATGTTCTCCATATTGAGAAGGGCCTCGAGTGCGTGCATCTTGAGAGTGAGACTTCTGGCATTGAGCAACATTACCCTTAGTTTTTTTCCTTTTTGGTGTTCTAGGGTGGTAGGTTTAGAATTTGAGCCTTGCCTAAAAAAGGCACTATGGGGGTGGCAAGAGCCTTTGCCAATATCCGGAAGCCCAGGGGTGACAGGTGCAAGCCGTCCCTTGTGAAGCAGCGTGGCTTGTCCAGCATGTCATCCCAGGCAGACAGATATTGGATCCCCTTTGAATGACACCAGAATTTAAGCCAATTATTAAAGCTGATCATCTTATCACTGTATTGTGGCATCATTCTAGGTGAAGGTAGGATACTGCTCAAGGTCAGGGTCATACCCGTCTGGGCTACATAATCAGAGCTCCTCGATGTCCCTTTTCTTGTAGTCCAAGGAGGTACGTCTCAGGTCGTTGACACCAGCGTGGACAATGACTGCGTCGTACTTGTACCTGCTGTTGAGAGACCTGAGTGCTTGCATTATGTGGCGGATTCTAGCGCCCGCCAGGCAGCTTACTGTGACCTTCTCCTTACTCAGTCTGGTGAGTGGGAGGTCAGTGTGTCTGACTATGGAATCACCAATGACAAGTGTCTGGCATTTTGTTTGGCCTTAAGGGCTGTGACGGTTTGACACACTGACTGTTTGATCTATGTGTTGCATGTGTTGGGTCGTGAGGTGGTAGTTGTTTGGGTGTCTGCTTTGGTGGCCTCTGCTGTTTTGGTAAATTTTTGATCAGAGCCTCAGAGTATGTCTTTGTGTGAGTATGTGTATGATTTGAAGTTGTGATGGTACCATGTGTGACTGGGTATGTATTGTGTGTGGTTACCTTCTCCTCCTGTCTGGTCTTGCCAGTCCTATGTTGAGAGAGCTCAGCCTCCAGTTTGGCCGTATAGTTGCATCTCTCGCATGTATTTGTGTTTTGTGGGAGGAGGAGAGGATTGTCTGTGTACATGAGGCAATTGTAACATTGCCTCAATATTCCCAGGTTCACCAGTTGAGCTGGAGAGGACACTAGCAACTGATCCCTTGACATACTAGAAGTAGTAGATAAAGAGACTTTCAAAGGACTCCGGGGGAAGTGGGTTTTAGGCTGGCGGGGTACTATCTATAATAAGAGAGCTTTATCAAGGTGCAAGTACTGTAGGAGTAAGTGCTAGGCTTTACAGATAGAGAATAGTCTACTTGGGAATCAAGTAGAGATGAACTTTTCAGTTATAGGATATGCTGGTTAGATCAGCAGTACAGCTCAAGGAAGGTAGTTCTAAGGGAAAATTTGAAGAGTGGAATTTAGATGGCCCGAATAGTTAACCTTGTTTAACCGCCGCTGCTCTTGTGTGCAACAGTGGCAACTCCTTCAAATCAGCTAGCGTTTAGCGTGTTTTATAGCAGGGGGCTGAAGGGAGCTAGGAATTGGCCCAAAACGACCAATGGACTACTAGTTTCTGGCTGAAACTTCACCAAATCGGAC